>NW_013952716.1:579667-588513 GCF_001266775.1 Austrofundulus limnaeus | reverse complement strand
GAGAGAGAGAGAGAGAGAGAGAGAGAGAGAGAGAGAGAGAGAGAGAGTAACCATGGTATTTAACTTTGTCCACAGTGTTGCATTTTGTCAATTCACTGTTTTTTTCCCTTCCAAACTAGACATACTCTTGTAGATTTTATCCTCATATAAAGAAACCATCCCCCTCACCGCACCATATTTTTTGTGCAATTACAAGTTTTTCCTGAAATTAGTTTTTAAGTTTCAAACTCGTATGGAAAAGTTCAACTGGTGTACCAGCTATGATTGGTTTGTCCTCAAACTGAAACATCATCCATGTATACTGGCCCTAAGTGTTGTTTTCTTGCAAGACAAGTGGACATAATCAACCAAAGCTTTACAGTCATTTAGTCTGAATGAATRGAAACATTCAGTCCCAGCTGAAAATCCTAATTTGTCTCTGGTTTTAGTTGTGTCATTATCTTCCGCTTGAAAACCATCCAAATGAACAAGCTCTCTCTTTCTGTGGCGGTTTGTTGCTCTCCTTTTTCTTCATAATATGAGCAGAAATTTCATTGAAATGTCAAGGGAGACAGCAAACAAATATTTCTCAGAAGCAAATGTTGAGGAAAACATCGCTTTAATGGGGGTGATAATCAGCTGCTGCGCTTCTGTGGCTTTTTGCCAACATCTCAAGTGTCAAGCTCAGTTTCTGCTTTTAGCAATTTCCTTTCTCTCGCAGAACCTGAACAGCTTGTCCTTTTGAAAATATCTAAAGTGTTTAGGAACACATTCTTCCAAACATACAGTTTACTACAACAGAAAAGATGACATGAGAACTGGGAAAAGGCTCTGACACTAACGAAAAGCCAACAAACGCTAAGGGTCTTTGTATTCCTCTCTGATTGTTGCCATCTTAGTGTGTTCTATGACAGCACCGTGAAATATTTAAAAAAAAAATTAAATAACGCTGAACACTATATTTACTGTGAAAATTACTAAGAAATGATCAGATATCTTTTTTATTTTCTTTTGTCTCAGAATTTTTAACTAAGTTTTTCAACTGAAACCGACAAATGCACCTGTTGAGTCCTAAAGTCTTAAAGACAGTTTCAATTTTCTTATGTGGTTTGTTGTGAGAATAAATCTATTTTGAGCTTAATCATTGTATACTAAAAAAATAGTAAGTTGAGTATCCTGTAAGTAAAAATCTCAATCCAATTCAACAACTTTAGGATGTGATGCAACAGAAGGTCTACATCACGGATGTGCAGCTGACAAATCGGCAGCAACTGCAAGACGGTATCACGTAAACATGGACCAATATCTCTGAGAAATGTTTCCAACACATTGTCAAATCCACTCCAGGTAGAACTGAAGCTGTTTTAAGGCAAAAGCGGTTTTATCTAGTTCTTGGAAAAATTGACCTACAAAGTGGCCAGTGAGCATATATCTTAATATTATATTAACTACTAGAACATTGGTCCAGTCCTCAGACCATTTGATGCTTGGATTGGGTGCCAAGAAAAAAAATCTTCAAAAGAATTCTGCAAATATTTTCATATACTATCTGCTGGATTTTAGATGCCTCTTTCCTGCATTTGTTTCATTTGCAGTTTTTCCTACAAGCTAAAATCTAACAAAAATTAGTAAAACAACAAAATTCTTCCCCACAATTTTATAAAAGTTTTTTTATTTTATTAGAATAGAAACTTGGTGTAAAAACATTGTGCACCACTGCACTAGCTTATTGTCTCCTTTTTCAGCTTTTGTAGTAAGGATGAAAAAAGATTTGTGGATATTTTCATTTTATTTGTTTAAACCATAGAAAATGGTAGAAATAGGAAGTCTCTTTGTCAAGAGAGACTTGGCCGAGGAAGGCAGCATCACACATACCTTAACAAATCCTAAAACCAAAGATATAGAAGTATAATTAAATACATCATGATAAAAAAAAGAGRAACAGCAGGAAAAATCACTCCCATAAAAAGTAAGATAGGCCTAAAATGACAGTGACAATAAAGGTCTATCTAATCTAATCTAAAATAGGGTACAAAATCAGTTAAAACCTTTGCAAACAATATTTGCATAGCATTATCACTAAAAAATTACACCCTGACATTTGTTTTTTACGTGGTGCATTTGCACAGGATAACTAKATCCTAAAATTTAGCTGAAATTTACCGACACCTCTCAAATGTGATATTAACGCGCTGCTCTACGGGCATAGCTTGGCGCTGTATTACTGCCAGCACTAACCAGACGTATAACAGAAGGCTACAAACAGAAGAAAATTACTCTTCCCTCACAGTGCAATGCATGATGGGATCCACCATTTGCATTAGATTTTGCTCCTTCCCCTCAGCCTTTTGATGCCGTACGTTACAGGTCAATAGTGTTTTGCTGGRCTGAGACCCAAAAGGTTTCCAATGCACTCCAATCCAGCCTTAGCCTGGTAAAAACCAYACCCTGTCCTTCACTTTGCTTCGTACGAGGGTCTGGACTTTCTGCTATTGAGAAGCGATTTCTTGCTGGAGGCGTGGCCTCTGCTGAAGCATGTGTGTGTGTGTGTTGCTGTGAAGGAGGCTAAGCTAAGAAGCTAACCAGAAATCGCGTGCGCTGCAAACAACCCTACTGAGAGTAGAAAAGTACCGAGACGACTGTAAATGAGAGCTGCTGCTTTGACAGASAAATTTAATTTAATTTGGAAGCCTTATCAACACGGACTGGCTTCATTCACTTCCTCCACTGCATTGCTAACTAACTAGCAGACACTGCGCAGAACATCAACATTCTGTTCTCTGATTGGCCCGGCTAAAAATCTGCCAGCGAAATCATTGTCTATGGGAGAAATGCCAGACGGAGCTGTGAAGGGAAACTAGAATTGAGCAGAGCTGCGTAGGAAGGCAAGYGCCAGGCTAATTCAACCTCCTTTCTTCACCAAAAGCTAATTAAAATGCACCTAGGAAACAAAAAATCCTTTAACCCATTCCTGTCCAAATCACAGAGATGCCATTGGATTAGTAATATCACGAACCTTGGAGATCAGCAGAATATAGTACGTAACTTTCTGTGACACAACTGTAAAGCCCTGCAACTCATGCAGCAAACGTCACCAGTAGTTGCAGCCCWCTAAGATACTAGCTTAAAGTACTGGAGTTATATATGGTTTAAGTTCTACGTGAAATATTCATCACTAAATGAAGATTACAACTTCAGTCAAATCTGTTGCTCGCTGCCTGTGAAGAAATTCTACTTTTCTTATGCTTTTTTTTTTTTTTGCTGAAGACATCTAAGTCAAAAAACGTATTCATATTTGCTTTTTCCTCTCCCTTCTCTGCTTTTCTTTTTTTTTTTTTTGCTGAAGACATCTAAGTCAAAAAACGTATTCATATTTGCTTTTTCCTCTCCCTTCTCTGCTTCCTCCTCTTTTTTGAAGCCGTCACCTCGACGTCCCTCATCCCTGATGTCCATACTGACATGTTGCAAGTCTGTTAAGCCTTAAACGTCACTAGAGCCTTGAGCTGTCATACATGATGACAGTACGAGTGTAAATGTGACTAGMACTGACGGAGAGGCTTTTGTATCGCGACTGTTGATGCTAAAAAGTCACATCTTTTCATCATTTCTGAAAGGAATGAGAAGGATAAGCAGGTGATTTTTTGAACTAAGACTTGAAGTAACTGGCACACTTTTATTACAAATGCAGAGACAAAGACAAGCAAGGCAAAAAAAGACAAAAAGAGAGAAATATACTGGAAAATGACTTTTTTGTTGTTGTTGCTAAAATACAGAGGCCTCCAAGTACCCCAAAACTGATGTTGGGTGAACTGTGGACAAAAAGAGTTGAGTTTTAAACTGACTGAGTTTTAAATGAGTTCAACTAAATTAACTAAAGAGTTATTTTAGATAAATTGTCCTGTTTTACCTCCTCTTAACGGAACATGTTTACTAAGGACACATCTCACTCACTTCATCACACATTCCAGCTGCTCCCATCAGACAGAAGGTCTAAAGTTTCACTGACCCAGAAAAAAGCATTTTAATTGAATCATTCGTACCATTTGCAAAACCCACTTTAAATTTCTTAAAATAAGAACTGCTTTTCCTTTTAACTGTTACTGAAGTTGTTTTGAACTTTTCTTTTTTTATATGTAGTTTGTTTGTGTTTTAATTTGTATTTATTAAGATGTTTGTGTGGGAATGTTAATGGAGCCCTTGTCAAAGAGGAATTTATGTCACCACTTGGGGGTAGCTCACACTTTTTCCCCGAGAGGGCCAAAATGAAAATTTTTCTGACAGCTACGGGCCAAATGCAGTAAATTGATCCATGAAATACAAATTCTTCTTAAATGAAGTCCTTTAATTTTTAAAGATTAAGGTGTTTCATGTTTTTGACTAACTACAGCCCGTTATAGTCACTGGACCAATGAATGAAATGAAATTTGGTGAATTACTGTGTTTCTACATAGGGCAACTGCTAGTGGGCCATCTCTGGCTCGCGGGACCCGCTTTGGGCACCTCTGGGTTAGATAATAAAGATGTTCCACTCTACTCTAAACATATTTTGAATAGTGCAATTAGAATGCTCCAAATCAGGTGTGGGCAGTCTTGGTCCTAGTGGGCCACTATCCTGAATGTTTCATTTGTTCCTCTGATCCAACACGTCTGAACAAATTGGTGATTACCAGGCTTTTGCAAAACCTGAAGAGGTAAATTAATCATTGAATCAGGTGTGTTGAAGCCAGTAAAAAAAAAAAAAAAAAAACATGCAAGATAGTGTCCCTGGAGGGCCAAGATTGGACACACCTGCTCCAGATGGACTCAGTTTAAAGAGACTATAATAAGCCAGCAATTTTTTCACCCACAAATCTTTGCCTTTACTAAATAGTTTTATTTTTCTAAAACATCTGTTCACAGCTGTCTGAACACAGAAATMTATTACCACTTAATTGTTTACTAGTGTGCATCGATTGCAGCACATTTTGTTTACCAAAGTGTAAAATTTGTGTAATTTCCAAATTAGTGTTAAAGCATTTAATTCCAATTAGTGCAATTTTCCTTGAAGAGAAGATGAGACAAATCCAATAATAAACTATAATTTGGTGTAGCTAATGACTGAAAGCAGTCTGTAAATTGCAAATTAATAATAAGAAAATGTTTAAGAGCATGTTTGTGTATATTAGAGTTTAGAGAAGGCAAACCTGTCGCTAATTCGGATCCCTTGGTCAATTAAAAATGTGAATGGGTGAAGCACCCACATTTGTGTCCACCCTCATTTGCCCTTGTCCACACGTGTGGGCTGTAAAGTAGTGGTCAGTGGTTGTGTCAGGAAGGGCATCCAATGGAAAGAAAAAAAATCAAAACAAGTGACCATTTTTCATACAAGTTTGGTCACTAGTGACCCCTCATGAAGGGAGCAGCATGTATAAACAAAATTATTAGTTCAACAAATGCACTTCTGTCCAGTTATATCACTATAATTTAGAGTATGTCAGGGATGTACATGGTGTGTACTGGCCCATATAATAGTGACACATCCCTTTATGTTTACCTTCTCAAATTGGATAAATTCTGCGCTGGAGGAGAGGCAAACAGCCAGTCATTGTCAGAGACGATTTAATTTAGCTGAAAAAAAGGTAGTAGTATACATAAAAGTATACATAAAAATACATATGTATACAGTATAAAGTAGTTTTCTGCAGTTAATCTTTAGCCAGCAGCAGTAACGGATGATTCCGTGATAAATGACTAACAAAACCATCTTCCGCCATAATTAAATGAAGAATGACACGGCCGTATATCCACAATACATTTAAAACTCATTACATCGTCTGACACAGAAGCAGAGGTGGAAAGAAATTCATGCTGACCTGAATGAAGTTTACTCTGATGGCGATGATTTCTTCCACTTTCAGTGTCTTTTAAACTAGAACAATTCTGGCGTCATTTGGAAAGAATGGCTGTGATTATGCATTCATCCCACCCCACTTTGCGCTCCCTCGACTCACTTTGTTGGAAATTGATGCCGTTTTCTCACGGGCTCATTTGGTCTGAAGAAAAGATGAAATCAGTCTAGCTACCACTCTAAGAAATGGATATGCTGATGGAGACGAGACAGATCAAAGGCTTGAGAAAGGGACAAGAATAGCACTTGTAGGACAGAGAAAGAGCCTCCATGATGCTGATGAACGAGCACAAAACTGTGACGTAACAAACCGTTTTCCTTCTCAGGTACCCCCCATGTGAGTCATCCATCGGACGTGGTCATTTCTTGGGTCTCATCCGTCTCCTCTTTACTTCTCAGTGGCTTTCTCATTCCATATGGAGACGGTCACCTCCAGTGTTCACGTGGCATAACTCACATTCTGGGCCGCAACCAATTTGTTTGCAGATTATCAGGTCGACAGTTCCACGGCTGAGCGGTTAATTTATTTATCGCCCACCGACAGTCATCCACAACACATCACTAACAGAACACGTGCGATTATGCAAGACAAGAGATTGTGTTTATTGTTATTTTCATGGTTTAAACTGGTGATCTTTGAGATTGCAACGGAGCAACATGAAAGCAAAACTTGCCCTGCGGGGTGGAAATAAGGCTAGATTTATTGCATTACACTTGTACCACATTTAAGTGTTTTTATTGCTTTGCTGTCGAGGAAGCACTTGTGCAATGAATTGGCCAATTAAGAGAAATGCACTCGGCAGATGGTAAGGGAACTGTGATAAAAGCTGTACATTTTGTCATGTGAAAAAACAGACGTTCCAACCATAATAGGGGGTCTTTCAACACAAAAAGTTGATTAAAGTGAACAATGTGTCCTTTTATTTGGCTGCTATGCTTAAGAGTATCAGTTCAGAAGCAAGTAGCTACAAATGAGACATAATAAACATACTATAAGTGCAGAACTAATATACAGTAAAATTGTTCTTAAGACTGGATGACATCATATGAAGTGGGATAAATGAAACATTTGATTAAAGCCAAAGAACAGCTATTAAATGGACTTCAAACAAAAATGGCCTCAAAACAACTTCTACTTCAGTTCCACCAATTTTATATATTAACTGGTATTTTGTGACTGCTTATATAGAACACCTTCAATGTATAAAGAAGAATATTATTATTTAGTACTCTGCGTTGGGTTTAGATTGCCGACAAGTTTCATTTATTTAGTCTGATTTATGCATTGAAATCTAGGTTCATTGCATAGTTTGACCCTCTGAAACACACACACACAAAATTAAGACAAAGTACTTATAATTCATTATTTAGTTTGTAAATAACTCTTTTTGTAATAAAACGACATGCATTAATATGATGATGGTTCCAGTAGTTTATGGTAATAAGAGTAAGTGATAAAATATTGTAAGGTCTAAAATATAGGTCTATATTTAGATTATTGTGGATAAGGAGGAGTGAAAAGCTTAAGTTCACTAAATGAAAGAAAATAAGGATAAGGTTTACTCAAATATTTTTCAATAACAAAGAACTAATGTTAAAGGGCCAATATTATGTGTTTCTCAGGCATATAATTCAATTCTATACCATAATAAATTAACTATAATAAAGTAACCTTCAGCTACTTCAGTCACCTTCAGTTGTTATAAAATGCTGTCAATTTGTATATAAAAAATAACTTGACTTCTCATCATGTCCCTTTCTAAACACCTTGAAATTGGCCTCTGTCTCTTTAAGAACCTCCTTCCACTTTTGTCACAGCAACTTCTGCATGTCTTCACAACAGTTTCATAATGTTTACAACCTGGAGCAACTATAAACAATAAACAACTATAAACAACTATATAGAATAAATGTTTACCGATAAGTATTTTAGCATTACACACAGAAACATTTCAATGTATTTCTGTGTAGATTCTCAAACAGGACATGGTATTCTTAACAAGTTGATTTTAAATCAGCTGGATGCTTTCTTTTTATTCTCGAAGATGTTTTTCTTCTCATACATGTAGATTTCTCAAATCTAAACTGAAAGGTGCACTGTTTCAAACTCATAAATGCTTCATGTTTTCTTTTAAATAATTTATGTACTTACTCTTTATAAGCTTTTCGAAATGAAAAACTTTTTACAAATCAAATAAAGAAGTGCAGTTGCTGTTAGTTGACACGTAGGTTGGACTAATGCAGTGGTCTGCAACCTTTGCAATCAAAAGAGCCATTTCTGCTCCTCGGCTTACTAACATGTTCAAGCATAAGGGTGTCCATTTGTGCTCTTGGCACCACGACACCCTAGGCCGCAGTTCAATGATCGACTTTGTTGTTGTTTCATCTGATCTGCGGCTGCATGTCTTGGACACTCGGGTGAAGACAGGGGCGGAGCTTTCAACTGACTGCTACCTGGTGGTGAGTTGGCTCCGTTGGTGGGGGTGGATGTTGGTCAGTCCTGGCAGACCCAAACGTATAGTGAGGGTCTGCTGGGAACATCTGTCAGAGTCTCCCATCAGACAGAGCTTCAACTCACACCTCCGGGGAAACTTTGAACATGTTCTGGGGAGGTGGGGGACATTGAGTCTGAGTGGGTCATGTTCCGTGCCTCCAGTGTCGAAGCATCTTACCTTAGCTGTGGCAGTAAGGTTGTCGGTGCCTGTCATGGTGGCAACCCTCGAACCCGCTGGTGGACACCAGTGGTGAGGGATGCTGTCCAATTGGGTCTTTTTGGCCTGTGGGACTCTGGAAGCAGCCGGTAGGTATCGGAAGTCCAAGCGGATTGCAGCTCGGGTGGTCGCAGAGACAAAAACTCGGGCGTGGGAGGAGTTCGGAGAGGCCATGGAAAAATACAGTGGTTTGCAAAAGTATTCATACCCCTTGAACTTTTCCATATTTTGTCACATTACAACCACAAACATAAATATATTTCACTGGA
>NW_013952716.1:573465-578362 GCF_001266775.1 Austrofundulus limnaeus | reverse complement strand
CATTAAATTCCAGTGAAATATATTTATGTTTGTGGTTGTAATGTGACAAAATATGGAAAAGTTCAAGGGGTATGAATACTTTTGCAAACCACTGTACTTCCCGTAGGCTTTGAGGCGATTCTGGTCCACAATCCAGCATCTAAAAGGGGGGGGGGGCAGTTTGCCACCAACATTATTTATGGTGGGGATGGTGCACTGCTCCTCAATCCTACCGACATGTCTTCCCATGAGGAAGCAGAGCCTGAGGACCCTGGGTTGGACTCTCCAATCGCTGGTGCCAAGGTCACTGAGGTGGTTAAAAAGCTCCTCGGTGGSAAGGTGCCGGGGATGGATGAAATTCCCCCAAAGATCCTTAAGGCTCTAGATGTTGTGGGGTTGCATTGGTTGACGTGACTCTTCAATATTGCGTGGACATTAGGGGCAGTACCCCTGGATTGGAAGACCAGGATGGTGGTCCCCCTATTTAAAAAGGGGGACCACAGAGTGTGTTCTAACTATAGGGGGATCACACTTCTGAGCCTCCCTGGTAAGGTCTATTCAGGGGTCTTGGAGAGGAGGGTCCATTGGATAGTCGAATCTTGGATTCAGGAAGAGCTGTGTGGTTTTCGTCTTGGTTGTGGAACAGCGGACCAGATCTACACCCTCAACAGGGTCCTGGAGGGTGCATGGGAGTTCGCCCAACCAGTCTACATGTGTTTTGTGGACTTGGAGAAGGCGTTCAACCCTGTCCCTCGGGGACTCCTTTGGGGAWACTCCAGAAGTATAGAGTACCGGGCCCATTGATACGGGCTGTTAGGTCCCTGTACAACCGGTGCCAGAGCTTGGTCCATATTGCCCGTAGTAAGTTGGACTCGTTTCCAGTGACAGTTGGACTCCAGAAAGGTTGCCCTTTGTCACCTATTCTGTTCATAACTTTTATGGACAGAATTTCTAGGGGCAGCCAATGTGTTGAGGGGATCTGTTTTGGTGACCTTAGGATCACYTCTCTGCTTTTTGCAGATGATGTGGTCCTATTGGCCTSATCAGATCGTGATCTTCAGCTCTCACTGGAGCAGTTCGCAGCTGAGTGTGAAGCAGCCAAGATGAGGATCAGTGCCTCCAAATCTGAGACCATGGTCTTGAGCCAGAAACTGGTAGGGTGCTTTCTCCGGGTCGGGGAAGAGGTCCTGCCCCAAGTGGAGGGGTATAAGAATCTCGGGGTCTTGTTCGCGAATGAGGGAAGAATGGAGCGGGAGATTGGCAGGCAGCTTGGTGTTGCATCTGTAGTGATGCGGGCGCTGTACCAGTCTGTCGTGGTGAAGCAGGAGCTGAGTCAGAAGGCGGAGCTCTCGGTTTACCAGTCAGTGTATATTCCTACCCTCATCTATGGTCATGAACTTTGCGTAGTAACCGAAAGAACGAGATCGCGGATACAAGCGGTRAAAATGAGTTTCCTCCGCAGGGTGTCTGGGCTCACCCTTAGAYATAGGGTGAGGTGGGATCACTGATAAAATCTGTCTGGTTTCACAAAATTTGTTACAGCTCTGATCATCAACTGTTGGCCCATGGGCTGCTTCGAATTTGTTGAAGAGGAGCCTTTCTTTTTTTATCATTGCTCAAAAAAAAAAGAAGAGAAGCCTTTCTGGCCAGTGGGGGTGACATTATACAATAAAAAATGTATATAGCAAATTTTAATGTTTATTGTTATTATTACACTATAGAATAAAATCAAATGCCATATTCATGTGAACAAGAAAAGTACTGTGTGTAGTTTAAACCAAATTTTACAAAAACTACAACTGAACTACACAGAAATTTTTTGTCTGCATAGTTCAGTTGTCTTTTCCTATTCTAGTCCATTCTTAAAGGTAATTACATATAATTCTGATAGAATTTGAGAGAAAGATCCTACTTTAAGGCTGTAAGTTAGATTAGTGAATTGGCCACCATGCTACTAGCATGATCTCTGATTCATTCTTTGTATCATCGATCACGTTTGGAAACAAATTGTCAGGAAAACTGCTAAAAGCTAGCATTTTCTCTTGTGAGTATAAAACAAAAAAAGGAAATTATTTTATGTTAATTTTTGGTCAAAACTTCAAAGAGCTTGTGCAGAAAGATCAATTCAATTGAGTTTATTTAGTGCCAAGTCACAACATACGTTGTCTCAGGGCACTGTACATGAAAAAAGACAATCTAAAGAAGAAGCTGGCAGATTGTGCTGAATCGCTTCATCACAGTCTCCCATCCTGAGCAAACAGTGGAGAGGAAAAACTCCCTAATAACAGGAAGAAACTTTCAGCAGAACAATGCTCAGCAGGCGACCATCTGCCTCGACRGGCTTGGGTTGGAAGACAGGAAAAAGACACAGCCAAACACAGAAGAACTGGTCCAGGTGCATCTACTTTTAGAAAAGAGACAAAAAGAAAAAACATGTTATTGATAGAACTAAATACAACTAGATACGGCATAGCGGTAACATAATGACCCCCGCACATACAAATGCACCAGAACTCAGAAGTCTTTGTTCCTAATAAATGTCATGCTACTACGTGCATCCCAAAATAGTAGTGTTTTCTTTTTAGCAATAACCATTTCTGTATGTCCAGATACCCCTTTTTCTGATAAATTGGGGGTCCATGGGGGTGGGGGGCACTGATTGGTGGGCCTGATTGATAGAGCTTCATCAGAGCTAAACAAAAAAAAAAAAAAACTGAAACTCCTATGTTGAACAGTTTTTGAGTTATAACCATGTCCAGACACCCACTCTTTGGATGGAGCCCCCTCCTCAAATATGGAGTCTATCGTAAAACTGTTGGCTGGCGCAGTGTAGGTCAAACTCATCTACAGTCCTGCCAAATTTAATGTTGATTGGTGCAGATGCTTTTGTGCCACCYTTGACCAAAATCACTGAAAAAAKCGTACAAAAACAATATGACTTAAGCTTCGCGTGCAGGGGTCATAATAAGCATTTAGAGAAGAGAGATCAAAGAACCACATGTAGCCCTAGAGCCACAGGTTGCAGACCGCTTGATTGACGGTACCTTTTATTGACCAGAAGCCCAAGGAGTGGTAGACAAAGGGTAAATCAAAACTTGCTTCTAATCTAACTTAAAGTGATGGGAAAAAATAAGAAAATGTACAAGCAAAGGAAAGTGCTTATACTAACTTTATAATCTCACAAAGAAGAAAAGCTAGTATTTAACAACAACCTGTGTTTTTACATGTATGTCTTTATACTGTATACCATTAACAAATGGTAAATGGTAAATGGTACTGAACTTATAGAGCGCTTTTCAAGTCCCTCCGGACCCCCAAAGCGCTTTACACTAACAGACATTCACCCATTCACACTCACATTCACACACTGATGATGGCAAACTACACTGTAGCCACAGCTGCCCTGGGGCACACTGACAGAGGTGGGGCTGCCATGCATCGGCGCCACCGGACCCTCTGACCGCCATCAGTAGGCAAGGTGGGTGAAGTGTCTTGCCCAAGGACATAACGACTGAGATGGCTGGACGGGGGATCGAACCAGTAACCTTCTGGTTCCAGGACGACTCCCCTAACCACTCCGCCACAGCCGCCCCCAAATGTAAGACTAATTCCATGCTTTGTATTACACAAAAAAATTAAAGAAATAAAAGTTTACATAAAAAGACAACTTCTGCAGAGGTAGAGAGATGCAAGCTTACTTATCCTTTGTCTGCAGTCACGGTAAATGAAAAAAAAAGCTAACAGAGGTCTCAAAGGCTTAGTCTCACATGTTGATGTAATATTAGTATTCATGCTGGCCTGCTCCACGTTTTATAGGCTGCGTTGTGGTGGTCTGTGTGTTAGGTGCCATTAAAGGCCATTTAAATTGAATGTGATACAGATGGACAGTGATGAAACAGAGGAGCACTTACAAACAAAACCACCGCTACCGGGGAAAACAACTAAATGGATGTGAGAAACAGAGAAAAACAACACAGCACAAATAGGGAAAAAAAGAAGACACGTAAAAACGTGTACGAAAAGTGACAAGCAGATAATGACCACAGACTCAGCCATCTGCATTATAGAGTGATTCTTACYTTATTAAACTGACCTTTACTGGCAAGCAGAAGTATTGACGGTTCATAAACCGTAATATGTCAAACACCAGACATAAAATACCATCCAACAAATAAAATGTGGCATTTTACTCTAAAGCTAAGTTTGATAGCATATAAGTCTAGCATATTATTTTGCACTGTTAGGCTATCTACTATTGACATGCAATAAATACATATTATTGCTAAGCTAGAAAAATAAAACAGTTCCTTGAAAGAATTTAAATTGCCTCTCATGTCAGAGTTTTGAACTGCAATCAAGTTAAGAAGTAACAAAGTTATATCACATGTGTTCAAACCTTGTACAGTAATCCGAGAAGAGCCAATGGTCTTCCACATTAAAAGAAGTCAGGTGATGTGATTCAGGGACCTGGTAATGCCCTCTGGACTCCTGCGTGTAAAGGTGTTCGGGGCATGTCCAATAGGGAGAAGATAGAGAAAGATCCAGYGCATGCTAGAGAGACTATAGGTGTCTCAATTCAGGGGTTGTAGCCCACATATAATGTGGCCCATGGAGGCCACACCCTATGAAGTCCGGTTAGGCTGAATATAATGACTGCTAAATGAATGAATAAAATAACCAGTCTAGTCTGTGGATGATGTATGTTTGGTACTCTTGTAGGAGGTGAGCTTAAGGTGATTTCACTTCGCACAGTCAAGATATTAACAAGTAATGAGAAATACCTTGGTAAAAGTTTCCTCATAACCTTGTGTATGAGAGATGTGGGAGAAGCTTAAAAGTGACACAATAAGTGAACGTTCAGACGAGTTCAAGTTGATTCATAAAAGACTGTGTAATAATTTATTTACACAAATTGAAC
>NW_013952716.1:570785-572367 GCF_001266775.1 Austrofundulus limnaeus | reverse complement strand
AATGACCTGTCATGGCCTAAATAGAGTTCAGTTTGTGACAGAGTTCTTGTCCTCTCGTCAGGCCTGTCCGAGGCCTGCTTTGAGGCAGTAAATTTTGTTTCTTTACTTGAGGTGACCCCTACACTCTGATACTTATACATGCCATGAAACTTAAAATGCATTGGAACATGCATTCACATCTTTTAACAGGACATAAAGTATAACTTCCCAAAATTCAATGTATTTTTTCAAAAAGTTACATGTAAATACAAAAAAGACATTAATACTGTAATTTGGGTTTAGCTCCAGTATCAGTCCTTGTAACTACAGTATTTAGCTTCCAATCGCAGCATACATATTTAGCAGCCAAGCTGCTATACATACATTTCAAAAAGTGTTCTTCTGTCCCRACTTGTGTTGACTTTCCAAACTTTGCCTTTTTCTGTAACAACTGAAGACATTACAATGAATCCTGGGATATTGTTGGCGGCTGAGGCTAGTCATATGCATCCTTTCTTTTGGGGGTTTTAACGGCTGCATGAGAAGGAGCCAATGAAATGGGACAGCCTTTGTTTGGGTGCGGTGACGTGACCAGACTACAAATGTGCACACAGAAGACACAGCCTCTGAACTGAGACACAGCCTATATTTCTCGACTGAAAAATGGAAGAAAAACTGTCTCAAAGGCTCAATAACCACAATTAATGTAGGTCCTGGAAGGAAAGACCTGATTAACACTGTATGTTTGTTACATTTTAGATTTTTAACTGTAATACAGCAGAAAATACTTTAAAATGTAGAGGTATCTTTCCATTCAAGTTTTTATCYTAGAATGTCTAATCTTTCCTGCATGCTTTACACTTTCAGTTCAGATGCTCTCTGTTTTGACAACTACCTCAGGCATGTGTCTCATTTCATAAAACTTGAAAGTTTCTATTTGGATGTGGTAAAGTTGCAAAATGGAATATAACACCTCAAAATTATTAGCATAGTATTGGATATTCTTAGTTCTTGTATAAATTCAAAAGCAGAAATAGATCATCCACCACAGTTMGATGTCTTACAATTACGACAATGGTGAATGCAGAATGTCTTTCCCAATATTCTTACATAAAGTTGGGTTCACACAATGTGTTTTTTTCAGTAGACAAAAAGATTTGTTATGAAAGACTTGTCAGAAAATCTTACCTGCTTTCCCATCATTGTTTTAAAGATAATGTTGGATGTTTATAAGAAAAAAATCACACAGTATGTAATGTTTCAGTGTGTGCTTTTTTTTCAAAATTATATTTCCCTCAACATTCACAGTAATTCTAATAAGAAGATATCTCCTGTCTGTCTTACATGACTTAAAATAACTTGCTTTTTTGATTCCACACTGATGCACAGACTGATGTTGTAAGCAAAGTTGGCACATTATTTCAAACAACCCATCATCAGCTGTTTTTTATATTCTATGTCTTGCATAGATTTGCCCATTTTGCCCATCATCAATCTGATTGTCTGTCCCTGACTTAAGGTGGCATCTCCTCCAACCAACAAACTTTCCTAAAACAATCTTCCCACCTTGCAGTGGTGGATGGTGGATTTTTCTCCGGGGTGG
>NW_013952716.1:564048-570083 GCF_001266775.1 Austrofundulus limnaeus | reverse complement strand
GGCTACAAGTGAGCTTTCTAATATATAATTAATATATAGAGAACAATTAATGTTATTTTAATAGCAACAAATTGTTGCACCTCTAAGGTAAACTATTAATTATATTTTAATTTAAAAATATGTACTTATTTTATTAAAAAGCAAAATAAACTATGCACAACAGAAGACAAAAATAAATAAAACGAAAGGCAGTAGAAAGAAGAAAATATCATCTAAAATCTGCCCCTTTCAAGAATAAATTCAAACGATAGTAATTTACAAAAAAACAAAACTAAATAGAAACATAAAAATATCTTTATATTACATCAAGTTGTGTTCACCATTATTTATATTGCTGCTCAAATATAAAAGTAATACCAACACAATCTTAACTACACCACGTTGTTGCTCAATTTTTTTTATGTCTGGCTTATTCAGTCCAAGCTACTTCACTTTAAGTTTCTCCTCATATATTCTGCTTTGAAAAGGTTTAGCTGTAAGGGACTTACGGTGTTGTTTTCTCCTCCATTCTTGACTAGTTTGTTCTCCAACATCTGCCTCGTGATCTCTGCCTGCCGGCCGTCACACTAAAATGACACGACGTCATTGAGTCGTTGACACGGGGTGAATCCACACTTGTGTTCACAGGTCAGCTGCGAACACAAGACGTCCTATTTGTTTGCATTGGGGACTTACTGTGCATGTCCAAAATCTTACAATGTCTTTCCTATGGGACTCTGTAGCGGCGAACCCAGCCGTGACCTGGAAGTGACTCACACGAAAACGTTCATGCGTAAAATAGAAGTTTACACATCAATAACTATAAATTATTTATTTTGCTTATCAGAAAACACATATACAATATATTGTCAAAACATTTATAGCATTTTCTTTTGTAATTTTATTTTATTTTATTTTTGTGTACCAAAACTTCGCAAACAAGCGCTCCCTATTGACCAGCCACTACTGCCACCTTGTACGTCATTATGTCAACCCAGGTCATGCATTGACATAAGTTTAAGGAGTGGACCCACTCTTCATGACATTTATTGACCATGGAAACATCACAACAGTGTCTTAAATTAGTTTCGCCTATAACTTTATCAGTCAGTTTAYCATGACTCTCAGCCTCCCATATGGGTCCATACCTACTGTTAGAGAACCACTAATGACAAGAAAATGATAGCAAGGAGCTAGAAAGGATGCACCAAAGTATGTGCAGTTTTCAAACTGAAATTTGACGTGGAGACAAAATGAGGATATGCACAGGAATAATCAGATGTGACAAACCATGCATACACATGTTGCTGTACTCCTTTCCAAAAAACATGTCCAAGGAAAGATGATTTAAGTGACTTTGAACATGGCATGGTTGTTGGTGCTGGTCAGAGTATTTCAGAAACTGCTGATATACTGGGATTTTCACACACAACCATCTCTAGGGTTTTCAGAGAATGGTCCAAAAAATTGAAAATATCCAGTGAGCGGCAGTTCTGTGTGTGAAAATGCCATGTTGATGCCAGAGGTCAGAAGAGAATGGACAGACTGGTTCGAGCTGATAACGGCAACAGTAATTCAAATAACCTCTTGTTACAACCGAGGTCTGCAGAAAAGCATCTCTGAATGAACAACACGTCGAATCTTGAGGAGGATGGGCTACAGCAGCAGAAGACCACACTGGGTTCCACTCCTGTCAACTAAGAACAGGAAACTAAGGCTATAATTTGCACAGGCTCACCAAAATTGGACAATAGAAGATTGGAAAAACGTTACCTGGTCTGATGAGTCTTGATTTCTGCTGCGACATTTGGATGGTAGGGTCTGAATTTGGTGTCAACAACATGAAAGCATGGATCCATCCTGCCTTGCATCAATAGTTCAGGCTGGTGGTGGTGGTACAATGGTGTGGGGGATATTTTCCTGGCACACTTTGGGTCCATTAGTACCAATTGAGCATCATGTCAACACCACAGCCAACCTGAGTATTGTTGCTGATCATGTCCATCCCTTTATGACCACAGTGTATCCATCTTCTGATGACTTCTTCCAGCAGGATAACGTGTCATGTCATAAAGTGTGAATCATCTCAGACTGATTTTTTCAACACAACGATGCGTTCACTGAACTCGAATGGCCTCCACAGTCACCAGATCTTAATCCAATAGGATGTGGTGGAACAGGAGATTTGCATCATGGATGTGCAGCCGATAAATCTGCAGCAACTGTGTGATTCCATCATGTCAATATGGACCAGACTCTCTGAGGAATGTTTCCAGTACTTTGTTGAATCTGTGCCATGAAGGATGAAGGCAGTTCTGAAGGCAAAATGGGTCCAACCCAGTACTAGCAAGGTGTACCTAATAAAGTGGCTGGTGTTGTTTCTGTTGGACAGAAGCCTTTTAATCTCCAGTTTATTTGCCCTCCACTAAAATATGAAAGGTGGGCGATAGGATTTCACTTGTGTGAATGTTTGTCTGTTGAGTCAGCAAAAATCCAGTGAACCAAACGTTCAGAAATGAATCAGCCGATTACCTTTTAGAACCCAATTCAAGATGGCCACCACAGCTAAACACAAAAAAGACTCCAATTCAGCCAAATCTACAGATATTGCGCCAAACGTTTGTAGCTAAGAGGCATTTCAAACATACTTCATATGTTAAGAGAAGTTGTGCTATCATGAGATTTCACTTAATTTTGTTTTCAGGGTTTGACAAAAATGATTATAGCTCTGTCATTACACAACACAAGATAAGTTTAGTATAAAAATCTGGCATGAAAACTGACAAGCTGCAATCACTACAGAAAGAGAAATACTAGGCCATTAACTTCTTTTCAGGTTTTTTTTGTGCATAAATTTTAACATAAATCTGTTCAGTGTTGCATGGACAAGTATCTAATAAACAGTATTAGAAGGAATCGGTGGCTAAACCATGTTGCATCAGTAGTGTCCTACAAGAAACTACAAGAGATCTGAATTTCTTTTTAAATTTCAGAATGGATGTGCATTAGCAGAGTTTTTCCTTTATACAAGAATCCATACATTTATAGAGTATATGACCGGCCACCCTGGACCAAAATGAATAAACACAAGAAAGGAAAAAAATGCGTCTAGCACAGCTTTAAAACATAAACAATGTATACTTCATTGTAATTCAGGAAGCAGATGTTAGTAGTTACCTATATGTTTAATTAGTATCTCACTGTGGCTMTTGGTGTGAAAATTGTGAGGGTTTTTTAATTTCCTTTGTGTGTCTCAGGGCTTTGCTTTTCTTACATATATTCAAATATCTGGTAAAATATGAATCAAACCAACCAGCTGCTGTTTGTTGAAGTGATTTAGTTGAAATGTTTTAGTCAAAAAACAAAAATCCAGTCATCAAATAAAGCTCGTTTTTGCTCTTCTTATATTTTTAGATGCTTCTCCTTTTTTGCAAGCATTTCAGAGTTGTTTCTGTGCAGACAGCCATACAGGGCATCAAACTAATGACCCGTGTGTTGTCTGCATTTGAAGCCCGAGCAGTAGAAACTAACGCAGCTCTGATGCGTCTAAGGCTGAGTTTACCTGCAAGTCATCAGATGAAATGTTTTCGACAAAAAAAGTCTGTCCAGAGAACCTACTCAACATTTTTTAGAGCACTACAGATCCATTACACCTTTATTAGATAATTTAGTGGAACAAGGCAACTTGGTATACAAAAATAACAAGGGTAATGTCAAAATGCCTGGATGTTCATTTTACCCACTTTTGCCACCCATTCATGATATTTTGGTCTCTGCCAGCATGTTTTATAGTATAAAGATAGAGTTAGTGAAGGGTGGAAGATCAACAGTGACAAGAAGAGAGGTATGAATATCTAAATCTTAAAAGAAAAAAAAGCCAGATGTGTCAAAACCCTCATGAGAATCTACTTTCTGGATATTTTCCTTTAGCTAAAATTAACTGGAAGACCTGAAGAGAGATGGATGGAGTGAGGAGAGGCAGACAAAAGATGGAATAATGCGTTTCTGCCCATTCAGGGGCAAAGGGCACCCTGACAGATACATTAAAGGATGTCATGAATAACTAGCTTAAACATAAACGTATTAGTTCTATTACAATACATTTTATGTAAAAAATGATTTAAATATTTTAAAATTACCAAAACAAAAGTCATATTGCCCCCACCTCCTAAAAAAGCTGAATGTTTCAACGCATGAATGTCTACAAACAACACAAAGTATGCGGGAGAAGTTGGATTGCAAATCCCAAAAAATAAACAAATAAAACTGAACAGCATTATTGTTAATGCTGAGTCAGCATTCTCACAAAAAAGGAGACTATRACTGGACTAAAGCTGGCACACCACAAACTCGCCTAAAGCCAGAAAACAGCACACCAAATGAATATGTTCCCTTGTTACAGACAGAGCTACTGTTAGTCCCTTTAGTACACACTCCCTCCCACAAAGTTGCAATCCATCTTAATACCTATGGGTGTGAGCAGAGCAGAAGAGGCGGATAAGTGATTGTGTTAAAGCTAATGTAAACACAACTGCAAATACTGTGGATGATGCTCTTACCATTTAACCTTTACTCTGATTTCGTTACACGCCGCCAGATTGTATCCTCCCTTCAAATTTAGACCAAAACTGTTGTTTTGTGCTGCAGTTATTTGCATACATATGGGCCCAGTGTGCATGAAAGTGATATCTTCTGTCCTCATTTGTAGTCCAGGGGAAAACAGAATACAATAAAAAGGCGTAATGAATCATTGACTTTGCACACACGCAGAAGCACATGAGCGCTGCACATACTCCTCCACCCACACAAACCTTTTTTTTGTTGTTGTTTTGTTTTTCGCCAAAAAAACAAAACAAAAAACGACAGGTATCTACGGTAAAATTAGCATGAAAAAGCTGTTAACCTCTGTGCTAAAACAATTCACAGACTCACAGACATGCAAATCTTGCATAATGCATTTACTCCCTTTTTCCTCCAAAAGGAAGGGATTTACTGTGAAGTCTTGGAACAAATTGTCCAAAACAGCAGCTCTCATTTATTAGCAGAAATACTGAACACATTTTATCACTGTGTGGGAGGGCSTGTGTTTGTCTGTTGTGTTAGCAAAATAACTGATGAATCACTCGAGAGATTATAGTAAAAATTTTATAGTAATTATTTGCCATGTGTATACAACCGATTGGAATCAACTTCATTCAAGATGGCTGCCAAAGCTAAGCAATCCTTTCAAACCCAACACTTTTTTTTTTATAAATATGTAAGTTCAATGGTTTTGGAGCTAAAATTTGGTGAGAGCGATGAACAACAAATCCTCTAAACTGTCTGTTAGCAAAACATCTCATGAAACAGAATAGATTTTAATGAAATCTTTTGGAAAGTAATTAATTGCTGTATGTCTACAACAGTTTAACTTTTGCAGTTAACTAAAATTAAGATGTCCGCAACAGCCTACACCAAATTAGCTAGAAAGATTTAAAAAAATTAAAAAAACTCTTTGAATTGCATAGCGTCTTTGCCTAAACCTTTGGCATTAACTACTGACATGCACCCTGTTTGTTAGTAAAATATTTCAAGAACCACTGAACGGATGTTAAGGAAATTTTCACAAGGCATCATTAGATGCACATCTAGAACTCATGAACTTTTACAGCCACCCTGGATCAAAATTTTTACAGCAACACATTGGCATTAGTGAGCTGAGCTTCATTATCTGTTGTTCATATCTGTGAGGTAATTATTCATGCAAGAGCTCATATGAGATCACGTATAAAATCATTGCCATTTGACCTAAATGCAATAACTCTGTCCACTCAATTTAAGATACCTTAAAACTCAGGAATGAAAAGTGGATAGAAATATGCATTCCTTCAAGGACTTYTAGYACCAGAGTCTTTTTCCTGTTCTCTCAAACACAGCCGGTCGAAGCAGATGGTCGCTCATCCTGAGCCTGGTTCTGGTTCTGCTGGAGGGTTCTTCCTGTTAAAAGGGAGTTTCTCCTTTCCACTGTCGCCGATGTGCTGCTCAGGACAGGAGACTGCAATATATATATATATATA
>NW_013952716.1:557550-561592 GCF_001266775.1 Austrofundulus limnaeus | reverse complement strand
CATTAAAAGAGATCCTTGCTAATTAAATTACTCTTATAACATTGTTATAAGAAGTGTAAGCTGACCCTTACATATTTCTTTGTATGTATGGATCACGTGGGTTGTTACCGACATCTGGTGAAAATTTCATGTCATTAGCACCTCTAGTAATATATTTACTGAGAAAAATGGTGACATGTTCAATACTTATTTTACCCGCTGTACAGTATTTACACAGTAAGAGACAAAAGTCTCAGGACACAATTTTATTTCATAAATGAAACAGAAAATGAAATACACTGCCTGACCAAAAAAATAAAGTTGTTTCCTGGGTTAAACTAAGCAAATGGGTACGAGCCTCCTATTGGATAATTTCTGCATGGGCAAATATCTTTCAGCTGGCAACAAGTTACCCCAACCCCAACTGGTGCAACGAGTTGCTTCTCATTTCTTAAACAACCATGGTGCAACGAGTTGCTTCTCATTTCTTAAACAACCATGTGGAAAGACACATCCCGTGGTTGTAGAAAATATGTCTGTCTGTTTGAGAAGTGTCAAATAATTTGCATGTATTAAGCAGAGAAAACATCTGAGATTGCAGAAACTAATAAAATCGGGTCCAATGCATTATTAAAAACTGGAAGGATAGTGGGGACCCATCGTTTTTGAGAAGTGATTGGAGTAAGAAGAGAGGCAGGTGAAGTGATGCACCCATCATGCCTAGTGTCTACTATACAAGCCTGTGGGGGCAGTGCTACGATGTGGGGTTGCTGCAGATGGTCAGATGTAAGTTCAGCAATGGTATGTGCTCAAAGAATGAGGTCAGCTGACTACCTGAATATACTGAATGAGCAGGTTATTCCATCAATGGATCGTTTCTTCCCTGATGGCACGACCATATTCCAAGATGACAATGCTAGGAATCATTGGGCTGGAATTGTGAAAGAGTGGTTCAGGGAGCATGAGACATCATTTTCACACATGGATTGGCTCCACAGAGTCCATTGAGAATATTTGGGTTGTGCTGGAGAAGGCTTTTTGCAGTGGTCAGACTCTACCATCATCAATACAAGATCTTGGTGAAAAATAAATGCAACATTGAATGGAAATAAATCTTGGGGCATTGCATTGCAGAAGCTTATTAGTGGTGATCTCTGATGCACTGATCAGCACCAGAGAAGCTACATTGCACATGGACTGAGGTCTGGAGGCCACTTAATGACCAATTTAGCCATGGTTTTGTTGCTTTGGGGGTAGGGCTGCAGAAAATTGGAAAAAAATGGCAAATTTGGCAAAACGGCAATTTTTTTCCTATCGTGTGATTTAGATTGTGTTATGAAAAAAGAGGTGACAAAATAACACAAAGTTTTGCTGCCTTCTCTTGATGATGAACCTGCACCAATCTTACTTTTTTCTTCATGTCTGCTTTTTGTCTGTTTTTGAGAGTTATTCTTGCTATCTTTTATTGCTGCTTTTTATTGTGCTGGGACCCAAGTACACATTCTATCATGTGCAAATGTGAATTGCGTTTTACTACCTACCGTGTTGTCTCTGTGTTTCAGTTTCAGTTTCTGTCCCATTTTAATATTAGCATTCATGCTAAATCATATTTTACCTCTTTTCCTCCACTCTGCTAATCTGCAACTTCTCTGAAAAACGTAGCCATTATTGTCTCTAAAATTTTACTACAAAATGAAAGTTTTCACTTTTTTGACACAAAAACACCCATTTCCGCAGATCAAACAAAAAGCTTGTGTGTAACACTAGACTATTAAAGCAATGACATGTTTTAGTTGTTTAGTCCCTGAATGATTTAATTTGCCTCCTACATCGCTGGATCTGCAGTGTAGCCATTATGCATTCATATTTTGCAATGGCAATGCTCCAACTATGTATCGTGCAGCTCTATTTTGGGGTCTGTTTTGAGTCATTGTCAAGCTGGGAAACCCAGCCATCCCCAGTGTTCTGGTAAAAGAGCATTTTTGGAAAGTGAAAAAATTCACTTCCCCGCTTCTTTGTCAATCAGTTTTTCCTCACCAAAAACTCTCTGCACGAGGACAAAAGGTAAAAACGCAGCAGAATGTCCCATGTTCGGAAATATCTGTAGTAGTTCAGTTGGGGCCTGCTTTTCTTTCTTCCTTTTCCCCTATTTTTTTCATTTGTTGTGCTGTAAAAAGAACTCACCTTTTTTGATTTTCCACCATGTTACTCTGCAGACTTTACTGCCTTTATTCTGTAAAAGACTTGAGGACTTGAAGGATCACACAGACTTCCAGTTACTGCACTTTGATGTTCTTTTTAGGTTAAAACCTCAAATGATGTAAACCTTTAAAAATAAATTACACATTTTCACCAAACCCATTGGACCAAAAAGATTACACAAGATGGGATCTGTTCTGTCTTTTGAGGGCACAAAAGGTCAATAGCCAATTTTGAACATAAAATGTGCATTCATAATGGGTTTAAAGTCACTTAGAGTGATGGAATTTAGTCATTCTGACAGAAATAACTTGTGCCATGCTGAAAGTGACATGGAAATGTTACTGAGACCAATCTTCTTAGGTTTCTGTTTAAATTTATTAATGGAGGGCTCCAAGGTGCACACATAAATATGTTGCCTACATGCTCAGTTGCAGTCAGATAATACAAAAARGAAATACACATTTAAAAGAGGTGGTAGGGGACTATATATAAAGCATTATGAATGAATTATGACAGGTCTGCTTCATTGGTAACTTCCACACCATTTCTTACTTACTGATCAGCCCACATAGCAAACAGAGGTGTGCCAGTTCTGGTGTCAAGCTGGCACTGCTGGATGACAAGAGGTTTGTGTCCTAAATGTGGGGCAGGTGATGGCATTGATTTTAAAATAACATGCCACAACTAGTCCAGTTGTGGGTTGTTTTTTTAAGCCCAAATCTGTCAATGCCACAACTGGCCCYCTTGTGGTTTTGTWTATGTGGCACAAATTTGCCAATGCCACAAATGCCCCAGTTTTTATTTGTTTCATGCGGTCCAAATCTACCAATTCCAGATCTGGCCCAGTTGTGGTTTGGTTTATGTGGTGCTGGCCTATGCATGGACCACCTCRGTTAACCCCAATCTGGACCACCAAATGGCTGCGGTATCTTTGCGGTATCTGGGCTGACTTTTAGTATTCTGTTTGAGCCAGAACTATGCCAGACAAATTTTGCTARGTGGGAACYTGTTGCTCAAATATATTTCAATCAAATTTAAATGCTGAACAATGGCTCACTTAGTTTCTGTGCCAGGCCATGGTGATAACTCTCCACCTTCAGAGTGTCTTTATTTCTGCTGTGTCCAACATACTGRAGTTATAAATATACTGTATTCATCTACCTGCTCTGTCCTATTACACTTAGACTGGGAGGGTATCAGTGTTCATGGTGTGAAGGAAACCGAAATGCAGACAACTTGGGGAGCTCAAGTAAAAACATATTTATCTAAATAACAAAACCATAAGAAAAACATTTTGGTGCGCACAATTCAAATTTCCATCTAAAACGAGAAAGAGAGTAAAATGGGTGCCTGGTTGCCCTTATTAAAAGAATAGTATTTTTTGGAGTGCTGGTTATCCCATTTATTTAAATAACAAAACAAAACAACAAACTTACAAAAGTCAGGAACTACGGGAAACTCAGGGCAACACGAGGAGACAACCGATAGTAGATGGTGGAAACTACAGTATGCAGTGATCTAAGTTGGAGGTGGAAGGAGACATACAAAACAGAGCTAGACTGATGAGCAGTGAAAGGCAGCTGAGCTGATTGGAAGTGACAACAGGTGTGAGTGGCTGACTGAAAAACACTAAGGACTGACTGAAGGCAGAATTAATATGACACAAAGATACACTGGAAAAAGAGTTACATAAGGATTGATTTAAAGATTTTATACAAAAACATAAAGGGATGGATATCTAAACTATCAAAAACATATCCTGATGCAAGATAGATAGATAGATAGATAGATAGATAGATAGATAGATAGATAGATAGATAGATAGATAGATAGATAGATAGATAGATAGATAGATAGATAG
>NW_013952716.1:556161-557325 GCF_001266775.1 Austrofundulus limnaeus | reverse complement strand
GATTAATGGTTAAGTTTAGGTACTGGGATCAGGGGTAGGATGTCCATGGTGAATATTAGGTACTTTCAGGCTTTGGAACATGTTTACGTGAATTTCCTACATTTTCTAAAAATGGTTAATTTCAGGTAGTAGGGTCAGGGACAGGATGTCTAAAGTGAACAAAGGTAATTTCAGGCTTCGAAACMGTAATTTTGGCGCATTTTCTACACTTTCTGAAAATATGACAACAGATTCCGCCCCATCTCGTCAGTAACTGACGTGACGGGGGTACCCGGCGCGTCAAAATCGGACGTAGAGGGAACCTTGGAAAAGCGTCAATATGTGACGACTTGGGAGTGAGAATGGGTTGGAATGTTTGAGTGAGCCATACAAAAACCATTCAGACACAGCTGTGTGGACTGATTAGCTTTTATTTTAATCTGTCTCTGACAGGCATCAGCTAAGCAGTGCGCAAAAACCAGGAAACACATCAAGTAACAGCTTTCTTCCCATCCTGACTCCACCTCATGACATATGTTAAAGGGGCAGGCGACTCCTATATGGAGTCAAGATGTCAAACATCATCCCTCACCCTAATGTTTGATCACGGTTCTTATGTGTTGTTTTTAAATCAGACATGTATTTTACTAAAAGCCTCCTGAGTCTGAGACCCTATCAAGAGCCCCACAACCCAGTTTGCACATAAAATCATCAATTAAGTCAGAGATAACCACATTATAGAAATGTATTACTGTTCACCTAATAAAAGACTATACAATGTGTAGTGTCTTTATAAATCAGTAGTAAACAACCCCAATAAATTTCTTCAATTCCATTTTATCTGTGATAATCAGCATTTCTTGATTTTTGAAAGTCTCTCTTTGGACTTTTTTTTTTTTTTTTGCATTGAGCTGGATCTGGATCTGGTCTCAGGTCCCTCTCTGAGATCAGGACATGAACTTTGTTTAGACTCACCAGTTTCTTCCAGTGGTGTGAATCTGTTTTGAAGAAACACTGCTTCATTTCTCTGGCTGTTATCAGTTGTATGGATTTCAGCCTGTCGTTTTCTTCTCCTTGCTGGTGGAGAAAAAGCATTTCTCTGTGACTCTGGCCATTCAATGTCATCGAAGAGCTGAATCCTTCCTGACAGATTTTTTGGTCTGGCACCGAGAGAGTTCCATACAG
>NW_013952716.1:553178-554718 GCF_001266775.1 Austrofundulus limnaeus | reverse complement strand
GTCTCTGACAGGCATCAGCTAAGCAGTGAGTAAAAACCAGTTTTACTTTTTCTTCAGCACTCAGGAAATTCCATATCTAATGTTATTGAATTAATAAACTCTTTTTCAAATGTTTCCGACTATATAAATTGGTTGAAATCAACAGTTGTTCCAATTAACTGTGTTTTCATTAATTCTCTTGATACAAGACTGAAGTCAGGTAATATTAAATATTTGGGTAGTAACATTTCTTCTAAACTGGAAGACTTAATAAAATTAAATCACATCCCACTTTTAAAGAAAATTGAAGAAGATCTTATTAGATGGAAATCTTTACCCATATCACTTATGGGAAGAGTTGCCTCGATTAAAWTGATGGTGATACCGAGAATAAACTATTTATTCTCAATGACACCAAATAAACCTTCTCCTGACTGGTTTAAGTCCTTGGACTCCTTTATCTCTAAATTCATTTGGAAAGATAAAACCCCATGCATTAGCCTAAAATCACTACAGAAAACAGGATACAGGAGGGCTAGAGCTTCCAAACTTTTATTACTACTTCTTAGCTAATAGGCTTCAATACATTTCCAAATGGTTATATCCTGCCCCACTAGATGTAACTTGGTTAGATACAGAACAAACATTATGCCATAACATTAATATTTCAAACCTTCCATTTATTAGCACAAATATAAAGTGACATGTTTGCTTTAAAAGCATCAATATTAGCTCATCACTGACAGCTTGGTGGGAGTTTCTGAAAATGACAAAATCTTCACTAATCCCATGTAGACAAACACCCATCTGGAACAATCCTGACATACTACAACAAAATAATATGTTAGACTTCCCAGATTGGAGAGGTAAAGGAATTGAATACCTGGAACATATAATGTATATCAAGGTGTAGACTTTATTCCATTCAATAAACTAACAATACAATATGGTATTGATAAGAAACATTTCTTAGAATATCAACAAATTAAGTCTATAATAAAAAACAATTTTAAGCTTAATAAAATATTGTTAGAAACACCAGCAAGTGTATAAGAGTTCCTCTCTCTTAAATCTCCCAAATTACTATCTAAAACTTAAATGAAACTCTCTAGAATAGATGACTCAATATCACTTCCTGTCACGAAATGGCAGACAGACTTATTAATTAACTTTGACCAGAACAGCTGGCCACAAATATGCTTAAAAACATTTAAAATGAGCAGAAACTCAAACCGTACAATTAATACAATATAAAGTCCTTTATAGAGTACACTATACAGGTCAGTGAATGTTCAGGATGGGATTTGCTTCATCTAACAACTGCTCACAGTGCACAGGCGATACACCGGATAATTATATTCACGCATTATAGTTGTGTCCACCTGTTCAGAGGTTCTGGGTGCGAGTTTGCAAAGACTTGTCTAAGTGTCTGGAATGTAATATTTCACCCTCTCCGTCTGTTTGTTTATTGAGTCTTTTAGACGATGTCACTTTAGATAAAAATACATCTCACATGATTCCCATTGCCTTATGCATCGCAAAGAAAACCATACTCCAGAAT
>NW_013952716.1:549552-550564 GCF_001266775.1 Austrofundulus limnaeus | reverse complement strand
GTGTTTGTTTTCTTGGCACAAAGTCGAGCTTGGCCTGGACCTGAGGGGTATAGAGTGTGGATTGGGAGTCTGAATGGAGTGTGGTGTCTATATTGTATGTCTTTGAATGAGTGGGTGCGAGGATGAGGGTGGGATTGTATGATTGTGTTTGTGTATGCATGGGTATGTGTCAGGCTGGGACGTGGACTTCCCCCTCCCCTGSTTCGTTTGTTTCCCCATCCCATACCGCCCTTTGGTGGGGGTGCCTTYCCCGCRGGTGTGCGGATGGCTCTTCAGGTCTGGGGCTGGGTGCTCGAGTGTGTGCTGGCTCAGCCTGGTGGCTGCCTGTRGGGGCTTGGGTCCTCTGGCCCTGTTGGGTCTCGGCTTGGGGGGTCGTCCTGGGGGCCYGGCCCTCTGTACCTATGCCCGTGCTTGCCCTAGCGCAGCGGGGGGCTGCATGCTCGTCACTGCGGTCCATTGTGGGGCTGCTGCGTGTGGTTGCTGGTGGGGTTCTCCTGGGTCTCTCCTATGGTTTGATCTGGGGGTGGGTGTGCGGCTCTCCTCACGTAGGTGTTCCCGGGGGCCCGGTGCTTGGGGTTCCTCCTGGGGTCGTTGGATCTGGCCTCCCCTTATGTCTGCCTCGTGCCCTGGAGGTCAGCTCAGAGACTCCCCCACAGTCACTATTATACATTCCGTTGGAGAAATCCTGAAAATTTATGCTTGCTCACAACCGCACGCAGACAGGTGTTCAGATCCGAAGGGTTCTAAATGATCACCAGGTGTATATAGGTTAGGGGTGTCCCGATACCAGTTTTTTTCAAGACTGAGTACAAGTACGAGTACTTCAGTTTAGGTACTCACCGATACCGATACCAAGTAGCGGGGTTCATGTGGATTATTATTGTTATTATATAATATATTACTAAGCACAGTAACAGCCACTTTCTTAAGGTTTGGGAACTGGTCCAAAACTTAATGGTCCATTTGTGTGCAGCTCTTCAGGCAGCGACAGTGATGACTGCATGTCCACAAG
>NW_013952716.1:527470-545619 GCF_001266775.1 Austrofundulus limnaeus | reverse complement strand
TTTGAAATCAGAAGTTTCAGAAAGCCGACAGCGAGACAGTTTCAACATAGATACCAAAAGCCTTTATATTGTTGTTTTCTGCTGTGTTTGGAGTTCGTCTTTCACAGAATTAATTATTTTTTTGCTGTGATTTCCACATTTATCACAGAATTTATCATGCGCTCTTCTCTGTCGGACCGGAGCGGAGGTAGTGTAAACTGGACTTGAAACGCACAGCTGCGACCTGCGCAGCAGAGCGGAGCCAAGACAGAACGCAAGTAGTGTAAATTAGAGGTTAGACATGGAGGCCTCCCTCCCTATGTACCAGAGGCAGTTTTGCTTCACCAAGATGGCTTCCTTTAGTCCTCTTAAACGTATGTTCCTCCCTATAAAAGATGAGAACATCTTCTTCTCTRACAATGCTGTTATAGCAAGCAGCCATCAGGGCACTAACGATCAGTCGTTAGGCTGARAGTCATACTTTGCATGTGGATAAKCAGTTTGGATTGTCACCAGTAAACTTGTCYATCCACTATGTGAAGTTTCTTCTCATAAGACTGAATTTACCTGCAACTCTTCAGACTGCAGAAGTCTCTTGAACAAGAGATGAAATGTTTCAAGAAACCCATCCAGAGGACTTGACTCATGTTTGTTAGATAACAAAAACGTAGGTCATAGACGCTCACAAGGACACTAGAAAATGAGTAAACTAACTAATAAACATAAAGAACCAKTGGAGTATTCAAACCAAAATACACAGACCATGACAGGGAGAGGTCCGATAACAAAACTGTTGCAACAAGTGTAATATTCAGAAGAGATGAATACAATTCTCTTTGGTCATGTTTTGTTGATTGAATTACGTTTTGGACTAAATCCTTTAAACTACATTATGTCCAGCAAATGGTTGCCTAATCAGAGTATTTTTTTTTTCAAATAAAGCAGATTGCTGAGGCTGGAAACATGACAAAGGAATAAGATGAAACTCACTAAAACATTTACATTGTTGACCATAAAATTAAAAGCAAAAAAAAACATGATACTTTTTATTTGCAGCACAAAATCTGCTGTTTCCTTTTTCCTTTTCTTAATCTGTTTTATGTTTATTGGTTTGCTAATACATATCTTAAGGTAATTTATTCTGTTTGTCTCATTCTGTTTCTATGTTGATGTATTTTTTTTCCATAGGAATGAACTTGATTCCTTTTTTTTACATTCCCTCAGTACTTTGAGTCCACACCCCATGTGTTTCATTCACTCCYTCTCGGGCTCTCTCAGTTGAATGGTACTTTCCGATAAACATATGGTGAGGCCTGCCTCTGATTAATAGCCAAGAGGCTTTTCAGGAAACATAATGAATTTCTCTTGCTGATGTGTGTGTGTGTGTCTGTGTGTGCGTGCGTGTGTGTGTGTGTGTAATGTATAGCTGAGTGGTTATACACTTCTGTTTGTGTTTAGTTTTTCTTTTTTCTACAAGTGGTGCTGATAGACATGAGAAGTGCTCCATTTTCATTACCTCACTTATCGACTCTGTGACGTTTTCCCATTTCCTTCTTCATTTTTCCTCTTCTCTTCTTCCTGTTCTTATCCACTTCCCTCCTGTTTCCCTTCTTTTCTCTCTGTGGGGTTAAGAATACAAATTGCACAGTGAGAATCCAGCTATATGAACTTGAAACAACTAATTAAAAGATCAATTGAGCTTTGTCAAATCRACTGAGACCGCAGCCAAAGCAACTAAACACCCCAATCTTAGTGAAGTAGTACAGGTCGTTTTGACAAACTTGTTATTCTGGGTTCAGATAGAGCCTGAATAACTGTCAAAACTTTTTGTTCGATGTCTTTGAATTTTTAGTAAACATGTATATATCAATCACTACCAAATGTCTACCCATCCATCATCCATCCATCCATCCATCCATTAATCCATTCATCCATCCTTTTGTTTGCCCATCCATCCATCCATCCATCCATCCATCATCCATTCATCCATCCATCCATCCTTTTGTCTGTCCATCCATCCATTCATCCATCTATCCATCCTTTTGTTTGTCCATCCATCCATCCATCCATCCTTTTGTCTGTCCATCCATCCATCCATCCATCCATCCATCCATCCATCCATCCATCCTTTTGTCTGTCCATCCATCCATCCATCCATCCATCCATCTGTCCATCCATCATCCATCCATCCATCATCTTTCTGTTTGTCCATCTGTCTGTTCATCCATCTGACATCCATCCATCCCTCCATCCATCCATCCTTTACTTCTTTTACGTCCTCTCAGGTACTTTCTGTTGCTTTCAGATCTGTGACTTTCTTCTTTCTTTRCGTCTTCCAACTTTACTTCYTCTACTTTCATCTTTTAGACTGAGACTACAATATAGAACTATTTTGTAGTGAGGCATTAACATTCTTCATCTACCCTGCCTCGCTCCACTCCTGCTGCTGTCATCCCTCCCCTCTTCCAATTACCTCAATCTCTGTAGCTTTGTCATGTTCTATCATTTGTGTTCTTTGAATCTGGAGATCTATCGTCTTCCCCCCTTTCTCTTTTATCTGTCTTACTCGGTGTGGCACCGAAAAGGCTCGCCTGTTTCATAGTCTTTGCCTTTGTATGCAGCCGAGTGCATACTGTMTATAATCTGAGCCTCTCCGCTAATTTGAGGAATGCTCTGTTCTGTTTCCCCATTGTGTGTCAGAGTGATCATGATGCGATCTGTTGTGTTTCGGTCCAGTTTTACACTGCATTTTAATGCTTTTGACACACTGCTGTACTCAGATYTTGTCTTTAAAAAAGGCATAAACAGTCAGATAACAGCACAGTCTTGTATGGAGAAGTTCATTTTCACCATGTCGCAGGTCTGAAATGTCTTTCGTTTCTCTTTTCACAGCATTTGACAGATGTTTTTCACATCCTTAGCTCACTCAWATCATCTCTGACACACTTGCACAGATGGAGGCATTATGTTGTCTCACATTAGCACTGCAGCAGACAATAAATGGAGCAGCGTGCAGTCTTCAAACACATCCAGCCTCCTGTGTCTGATGGTCACCGTCCGTCCCTCTCACTGCTGGTTCCAATGCTGATTTTCGCAAAACACTTTTCTTCATTTACCTTTCCCACAACTTCAAGTTTGAGTATTTAAAAACTCCCYTTTCACTGTGAAGCTGAATAATTTTTATCTACTGCAGATTTATAATAGTAACTGGATAAAGAGATATTTCAGATTTTTTAAATTTGATTTTTGTTTAAAGGATATGAACTATTAATATCTTACTTGTTGCAGATAGCATGTAACAACCTCAGATTGGAGAAATAGTTTTATTCTGATCAGACTGATAATTTAACAGCTAAGTGGGACTAATGTATACATGTTGTATAAATGTTGTTCAAAGACCCTCCTAAAATCTGAATTGTTCATTATTATTTATTTATTTTACTTAATTGATAATTAAAATATTTTTATATAATTTGTACACTTTATATTTGTAATTTAATGCAAACAAAAACATTGAAAGGTGAAAGATATTAATATTTGTTCAGCTCCTGAGCCAGCTTTAAATTGCTGGCCACCTTTGCAATTTTGTTGAATAACTCTGTGTTAATGTCTGGAAATAAGCTGCTTTTAAGCCAGCATTGATCATAAACTATATCTCCCATAATAGTGGATTATGCATAGGAATTCCCTGTCAAAAAGTGGGAGAGTTCAGTATTCTACACAGCAGCTACTCACCACAACTCAACTGCAAGTAAAACTCTCTTGTTTTTTACTTTTAACAGTATTTCTGTATTAATTATTTCATATTTAGTCACTCGAACATGTAGTACTTTTCAGTGTTTACAAGAGGATGTGTTAAAACACTTTTTCTATGCAGGAAATACCACATAGATGGATAAGATTATCAGAGGTACAGCACAGATTAAAGGACTGGAAGCTAAAGTTAGAGAGAGCGGATTGAGATGGTTTGGACATGTCCAGAAGAGAGACATGTTGATAGAAGGACATTAGAGATGCAGCTGCCAGGAAAAAGACAAAAAAAAAAAGAAGTCATCTAACCGGTTACACAATGGTTGCTTTTCAAGAGTTTTTAAATCTAGAACTAGCTTTCAAAAATGGTTTTTGACATCCTAAAAATGCTGTTTTCATGTGAACGCAAGTCTGAAACAATACAAGAAAAGACGGCGTATTCACAAAAACCCTTTGTGTATATGTAGGTGGTCTCTTTAGTTCATCTGTCTACATTTATTTTTTAATCCTTACAAGATTGCTCAGTCCTCCAACAATATCTAGATCTGTTTCTTCCTAAAGTCATGGCTCCTGACTCTTGGAATGATCCATTATCTCTGTAACCAGACTGGACTCCATCAGCCTTAATGATTAATGATCTGTCAGAAAACTTTGGGGGATTTTGCAAATTTTAACTTTCTTTCTGTGTCAGGAAACACTTTGAATTAGAATTAACATTTTTTGACTAAAAGCCAAGCCGTTCAGGTCAAAGTGAACAGAAAATAATAAAAGTTTATTAGAGGGCTTATTTGAGTGCGTTCTTGCAGAACTGCACCCAAAGCTATTTTCATTTACGCTATAAATTGTGTCATTTTAAATTTTACTGTAGGTGAAGCTTCTAGCTACCCGTGGACCGAGATAATTTGTTGAGACAGAAAAGCCATCTGTCTCTAACAGATTGTCATTTAAAAAATGTCAACTGCTCCCATAAAATCACGGGCAATAAATTTGTACAAGGTTGTACGAAGCTATTAGGAAAATTTATTGTTCTAAACAATATGCAGGTGGTCATTTTGGGGGGAAAGAACACCTCATTAAAAGGATATTGGGTCTACAAATAAATATATTTCAAGTATTACTTAAGGTTTTTGAGTTTGTATTCTCTGCAACTCTTAAGGTCCTTCTTAGGTTGCCATCTGATTCCAGCGGGATCTTGTCTGGTCCGTGGTTCTTTCTCTGTAAACTCGAAAAACCTGACCTATATATAAGGTCACTTATCTATTATTCTCTATTCTTAGATGTATCATTAAAGGTTTTAATATTAAAAACCAACCATTGAATTAAACCTCACTTATACAGTACATCTTCAATCAAATAAAGCTACATTTTAATTGTACAACATTTAACATTAAAAGATATTAAAATATATCAAATAATACTCACAACTTACTGTTTATGTAACCAATGTTTTAATAACTGACATTACAGAACACACATTAAGAAAGCTTATCATAATCTGAAAAATAATGTAAAATTTTAACCTCATCTATGTTGCATCAAATATCTCTTCTCTGTTTTCAACTGGCAACAATAAACCAAGTAAAACTTCGATCTTGGCTATACATAAGCATAAAAGAGCAAATACAGTAAACAGTCCCACATTGAACACATTGCACCATTATTCACCTCAGTTCACTTCCTTAACTTTTACACTGCACTTTGTGATAACTAAAACTACACAAAACAGGAAAAGAGCACATTTCTTACCATTACCCTGCTTTCAACGGCAAAGTTCGTTGTCTTCGGCTCTCGCACAGTTCAGTAAAAAAACAGGTATTTGAAGTCAATGTACTTTGTCCCCAACTGTTCAATCAATCAACTTCAAACTCCTAACCCAAGCAAGCGAGCTGGCTTTGCTGTCCTTTTACCATCAAACTCTGGGGTTTTGTGAACTTTTTTTCCTCTGTCTGCTTAACAGGTAGCGGTCCTCTTTTGTCGGAAGTTCGAAAAAAGTCTGGGAAAAAAAATTTGCGCAAACTTCACCTCTGAACTGGCGATCTGATGATGGTGTATGTGCTCAGTTGTTTTGCTAGGTACCCACCCACGTGCTGCGTGAACTGAGTGGTATTTTTGAGTGGAGTAGGATATTTTACCTTAGGTGATGTAAACAATACAAATGACAAAAATAATAATCTCTCATTAGCTTCACCTTGTGTGCTTTTTACCTGAGTTACATCTGCATGTTTGTTGTAGACTTTACCTTCAAGCCAACGCCACCATTCTGTTAAAATTGCTTACAACGACCCCGTTGAGAAACACTGACCTAATCTGACCGTAACATGTATGTTGTTTTTATTCATCGCCGCTGTGCTTTTGTTGGATGAAAGAAGTGAAGAGTAACAGTTTGTTGTGCTGCTGTTGCTCCTGTGTGGGCGTGTGTAGGAGTCATTGTAGTTTCAGGAGGTTTTTCAGTCACTTTTACCTCAGGTTTGATCCAAAGTGCTTCACAGAGGAGGACCAAAAGCCAAAGTTTTTTCTTTCCTTTTTTCCCTTTCCCCTTGCTGTGCAGGCAGATGGATGATTCAGATTCCTCGCTGCAGATGTTCGAAGTGACAGATGACAAAGATACATCAAGAGGGGGAATGAGGGGAAGATGTTACACCGCATAGAGTCGCGCCTGCTAGTGACCGAAAACAGGCAAAAAGGTTGTGCACATCAATCGGCGGGAGAGAAAAAGTGAGTGACTAGATTCACAGATTCACAGAGTGTTGCCCACCTGCTCTCCAGCTTCATTTTATTCCATTTTTTTAAGTTTGCAACATCAAAAGTACAACCTAAATGTGATTTATGTGGTCATGCCTTATATAGCACAAAAATATTGTTTAATTGTAAAGTTTGTAGCTACTAGCATACTGCTCACTAATGTCTGTTGTGCATTACACAATTCATTCATTTAATCTAACCATTGTTTTTTTTTTCAGAGTAGAATGATTGAACAACATACAGCTTCAGTAAATAAAAAATAAAAATTGAGTGGATAAGGTTAAATTTACTGTGGGTTGTCTCTGCAGCAAGCTTTTGGTATGAATCATCCTGGATAATTGATATAATTACAACAGTTCACTTCAGTTGGTTGGTTTTTTTAACCTCATGTGGCAGGTCCCTTAGACCAGTGGTTCTCAATCCTGGTCCTCAAGGACTCCTGTCCTGCATGTTTTGGTTATTTCCCTGTTTTGGCACATTTGTTTTAAATGAATGAGTGATTGGCAGGCTTATGCAGAACTTAAAGAAACTAGGGATGCATGGTATATCAACATTGATGGTTGTTAATGGTTGATGTTGGTCATTTTTTAGAATGTCGGTATTGGTCCGATAAGTAAAACTGGACTGATATTAATGTCCAACATTGATTTCTCACTTTTTAGCTTTTTGTTTCTCTTTTGGGAGGGGAAATGGTTGGTCAAGAAGTATCTGTTGGATCGTGATAGTAATACTGATGCTGCACAGCCCAGGAATAACTAAAGGACAGAGCCAACTCAGCGGTCTGGTCATTTATTTAGGTATCGAAAAAAGACACGTGTATGTATWTAAATAATTTCTGTGTTTGTGTAATATCCGTAAATATCAGTTAATGACCATTACAGCAATAATTGCATTGGACATCAATGTTGGCTGAAATTTTCATTTTGGTGCATCCCTAAGGGAAACAACTAAAACATGCTGGATTGGGGTCTTTGAGGACCAGGATTGAAAACCAATGCAACAAAAGTCTGATTTATTTTTGCACCATGTGACCAATTTTGGATGTTTTTATGAAAGTCTGAATGTGTCAAATTTGATCTATTTCAAATTTGACCGAGGCCTTTTTAGTTTATAGTATTAAATCGGATACATTGCTGATGWTTTTCAAAGCAACTGCAGTCTGAACTCTTGTGTCACATTTCATCTGACTTTTTACTTCAGTGAGGTGGGGATGAGCAGATTGATCCCATTATAATGATATTAACCTTGAATCGTGCAGTTTACATCTTGTAGCTCCACACATCCTCAGCTACAGAACAGAAGTCCAGTTGCTGTGTTTTGGTTCTTTCAATTTTCCATGTCCTGGATGACTGAGAATCCACACAAACATATGATAGTAACATCATCGGACTGCAGTTACTAGACCAATACCTTACTTCCAGCAACTCCTTTCATGGTGTCATATTTAAATTTGTAACTTGTCACTAGGTGTTAAATTGTAAAGTGAAGAAGTTAAAGTATAATTTTTGTGTTTTAAATATATTGAAATAAAAGTAAAATTTCCATTCATCTTCTTCCACTTATCCGGGATTGGGTCTCTGGGGCTGCAACCTAAACAGTGAGACCCAGACTTCCCTCTCCCCAGCCACTTGGGCCAGCTCGTCCGGGGGAATCCCAAGGCGCTCCCAGGCCAGCTGAGAAACATAGTCCCTCCAGCGTGTCCTGGGTCTTCCTCGGGGCCTCCTCCCGGTGGGACGTGCCCAGAACACCTCACCAGGGAGGTGTCCAGGAGGCATCCTTACCAGATGCCCGAGCCACCTCAACTGGCTCCTCTCGACGTGGAGGAGCAGTGGCTCTACTCTGAGTCCCTCCCGGATGACTGAGCTTCTCATCCTATCTCTAAGGGAGAGCTTAGACTCCCTGTGGAGGAAACTCATTTCGGCCGCTTATATCCGCAATCTCATTCTTTCGGTCACTACCCAAAGCTCGTGACCATAGATGAGGATAGGAATGTAGACCAACTGGTAAACAGAGAGCTTCACCTTCTGGCTCAGCTCCCGCTTCACCACGACAAATCGGTACAGCACCTGCATCACTGCAGACGTAGCACCAATCTGCCTATCGATCTCCCGCTCTGTGTGCAACAAGACCCCAAGACACTTAAACTCCTCCACTTGGGGCAGGACCTCCTCCCCGACCCAGAGGAGGCACTCTACCCTTTTCTGGCTCAAAACCACAGTGTCAGATTTGGAAGCACTGATCCTCACTCCAAACTGTATTTTACCACATAATGTATTTGCCTCTGTGTCTTAGGTTCTGTTTTCATCACATAATTTTTAGCATTCATGCTAAACCATATTTTATTATTTTCGTCAAGCTCCTCGTCTTCCACCACAGCTCAAGAATTCACCAACAACACTTCTCTGAGAAACGCTGACATTATTGTCCCAAATGATTCACAACAAAATAAAAGTTTGATGTTTTGTTTTGATTTTTTCTTATACGAAGTGCACACAGTTGGTTTTTTTTATTTATTTWTTTATTTTTTATTTTTATTTTTTGTGGATGCAACCCATCAAAATAAAAGCTGTTTAGTGCAATGAACTATGGTTTATGGTTATGGTGAGTGGGGATAGATATAAAATCCATATGAGCGGAGGCCTCCTAAGTGGGCCCATTGCTCTCCCCCAAAAGACACTGGTCTTTATTCAAACCTTCTCGTCCCTCGGATGAAGGACACCAGGTTAGAAACACTCAGTTTTCTGAGCTATTCAGGGTCCATAAAGGGGTCCCCAAGAATTCTTTTCCTTTGACCAATCAGAGCCAAGCAGTACTAAGTAGCACAAAGAGGTCTCTAATTCAATGCCACAGGCATCACACAGACCATTGTCTTGGAGTCCCATCACCATTTTGTGGCGGTTGAGCAGATTGTACCCAGTTAGGACTCCAACCAGTGTACTTAGAGTTTTCCTTGTCAGGGAAATGAGAGCTTTCTCAAATCTTAGATTTGGGCCATTAATCAGTTCCCATGCCTGTCTACAGTCCGTCAGCTCCCTCCAGTGGATTGAGTGTTGACGTCTATTCCAGGCCTGTAGGGCAGTCCTACAGACTGTTGTTGAGGTACCTACAACAGGCTCTGGTCCTTTGAAGTGAGCCTGACTGCCAGCTTTTGTGAGGTAGTCAGCTCTCTCGTTACCATAAATGCCAGTCTGTCCTGGTACCCATTTAACAGTAACACTGTTATCTCTCCCCAGTTGGTTGACTGCTTCGGCACACTCCCAAGCCAGTGACGGCATAAAGTGTGGCCCTCGGAGAGCTTTAATAGCAGCTTGGCTATCTGTTAGGATGAATATTCCCTTCTGTGTACACTGAAGGTCTTTGAGAGATGCCACACACTGGTGGATTGCATATATCTCAGCCTGAGATACAGTTGCAAAACAATCTAGTGGGTATTTATGTTCTCTCTTACTATGACTTATAGTTTACACGTTGTTCCTACATCGCAGGGCCTGCAAGCTGACTATTGTGCACATCTACATTGCAATGACAATGCTTAAATGATAAATTGTGCAGCTCTTGACCTGATTCAGTGTTAGGACTTGAATCAGTAACCCTGGTAGAAGAAGAACTGGCCAGCTTTACTTGCCAATAGACACATTTCCCTGAAAATTAGTAACGTAGTATGTATATTTTTAAGCCTGTATGTCAAACAAAAAGTTTTTTGAATTTGTTTTTCTTGGCAGTCTGATAAAATAAGAATACATCTCCCAGCCACCCCACTCTGTATTTTATTAATTTTTTGTCCCCCTAATCTCACAAAACAGAGAGAGCAGCAGCAATTTGTTCCCACGGTGAAGTTCAAAGCGACAGTGGCAACATCTGTGCCTTCCTGAGGCATCAACCCTTTGTGATGCTGCAGCTGGATCTGCGTGGCTCTCTCTAGGAAGTGAGCCGGAATAACTTGTACAGTCACAACACCAATTTTGAGCCACAAAGGATGCGAGTGGTTGGCTGAGGCACACAATTAGTCACTCTGCGGGCCGCCTCTAATCTTTGGCTTTAAGCTAATGAACCGTGTATTTTCATGCCAGTTTTAAGTCTTAAGACAGAATGAACAAAAGGGGAAAAAATAAGATAATCAAAACAAGTTACTGTACTGTGGAGTCAACTGATTGTTTACATTGTTGGTGACTCAGACTTTCCTGCCCACTCTCCTCCTTTACCTCTGGATCCTTTAGTCTAATTTCCCTCCCTTTGCTCCATTTGAGTCCTGTGTGATATATGGCTGCTTTAACAGCCCAGTTTAAAGGTTTGCCTGCAGTGCTGTTTAGTTTCCTGTGAACAATGCTGATGCTTACCTCCAGAGGTGGGAGATAGGAAGCAGCCTGCCTTTTCCACACTCTGCAACACTCTGAAGAGATAAACACACAACTTATCCCGACACACAACAAATCGTTTGTTCACCTCATCAAAAAATGAATAAAACCATTTCTCTTTATGTTCTGACCAGGATATTAGAAACAGCTCAGCCCGTCTTTATCTAAATTTAAATTATAGATCATTTTCAATCATGTGTGTGATAACCTCTTTCATGGATACTGCCGGCAGTTTATTGATTTTATGTTGTTGTCTCGGTGCAGGCATACCCAAGGAAGCTAATCAATAAATTGTGTTCAAAGGGGTAGTTGCTTCTGTAAGATTTGTTTCCAAAAAAGATCCATGTTGGGGTTTTTTTTCTGTTAAATTTTCTATTTTTTGTGAAGTTTTATGTTTTGCTACAAGAAAAGCTATGAGCTGACGGGACAGGAGTCTCTTTAAAACATTACTGGAGACTGAATCATTTATTATTACTGAAAAATAACTCAAATTTGTTGCATTCTGCTTTGTTTAGTCTCAGATACATTTTTTACAATTCTTACATTATTTTATGTGTTTATTAAGGCGATAGTATAGATCTTCTAAAGTGAGGTTTGATGGAAAAGTCAGGAATAATTAATATCTAAACTGTTGTAGATAGCTTTCCTAAAACCCTCAGTTTGGAGAAATGAGTTTAAGTGGAGCTCGGTTGAAGAGCTTAACGACTTGTCTGAGTGGGGTCAAAATGGATGCTGCTGTGTTTTAAATCAACCTGAACCTAAACTGATTTGTGATTTTTTTTGCAAACATTTTAGACAACCTCTACCGCAGTTGCCAGCTATTTATTCAGAATTTATGATTCTTTACAAGTGCACTGACCATCAGAAGCTAGATAAAACACTTTTGGGGTCACTTCCAGCAAGAATGTCATATTTCTGTAAAAAGGTCATGTAACACAAAACTGAAGATGGTGTAAAAGATTACAAATTAGCAAAAATACAAACTGTCTTGAAATTTTCTAAATCAGAGTGTTTTTGAGATAAGAAAATCCATTGTGCCTAATTTAATCTAGCCATTCGCGCTCGTCCCCATTTCTCATTCAAAGAGCTACCTACAAAAGATGAGATATTGTTAGTATATTATTATTGTTATTATCACTAATCTATCTACCCAACTCCAAAAGGCCGGAGCTCTCCTATTAAACTTTGGAAAGTGGCAACRTGCATAAAGCTACTAAACGAGAGTGTCAACGAATGTTTGAAGATGTTGAGCCACAAAGTATAGAATAGTGATGGGAGATTATTTTTCATCTGAGAAGCCTGCTATTTTAAAATATACACCTTTTTTAATTTTGTAGCATACTTTTAGTGTTTTCAACAATATATTGAGTAAGCAAACTTTTAAATGCTGCACCGAATATATGGAAAACTACACATTTGAGGAAAAACGACTTAAAAAAAGACCAAGAATAAAGTAAAAAAAAAACACAATGCATCATTTTTGCGTTCCAAACGTTTTCTAGAGGAAAATGAACTTGGATTTGTTGACCAGTAGGACTTGATGCATTGAATTGCTGTTTCCTGAGTTCAAACATGTTTATACAAATATTCTGTTTGTTTGATAAAGTTACACTCTAAACAGAAATGCAATGACATTTTGTGTTCGTGAACCTTTTCAATTAATTTTGGTCATTGCTTCTCTGTTGATTTTTACTTCCTACCTAGCAGTGCAACTGGTCTTTTATTTTGAAAAATACCTGAAGTTGTGCAGCATTTTGTAGATGCCCCAGGGCTATTTTCAGGGACCAGCCACACGGGGGGTGGGGGGTAAAAGTACAGCTATTATTTATTTTTTACCTTTTAAATGTGTTTATTTTGCTGCACTGAAATATCAATTTAAAACTGATCAAAAATGTATTTTATCTTAAATTAAGAAAAAACACTTGTTTTTAAAAACTTATTGGCAGGCTAGACTAAAGTCATTCATGGGCCAGATATGGCCTTTGTGCCAGCAATTGCCCTAACCTATTACAATATTAATGCTTAATAATGGATGTGTGAAAAATTCTGACCTCAACTGTATAGGTGACCACTGTACAAACTAATTTTATGTTTGGTTAATCCTTGAAAATTAATACATTTTGTGCTGACATGTAAACTCAGTAAAAGTATTTAAAAATCGTAAAACCACAAAAGTACCATATCAAAGACATAAGATAAAAAAAACAGCATTATCAAAGAGGTCAAATACTGTTTTATAGAGCAAAGAATTGTATCCGCTCACATTTTATTTACACTCACATGCATTAATATTCTGAATGAAATACTGTTATACACAATCACGCTTAATCCGTTCATTCATTTCCTTACATAAATATGTTTAAAAATGGTAAAGTAATGTTTACATTTACACATGTTAAGCAGTTCAAATGCAACATGCCTGCATGGTGAAAAACACTACATGGGAATTCTCTTACTGTGTGTGTAGTAATGTGTAAAATACAGTACAAACACACTTGTCTTTCCGGCTATGATCTCCTTGATCTAGCAGAATCAGAGACCCACTGCGTATTCTCAGCTGGAGGCACGGGTCTGTCTGAAAATGTATGCTTTCTCTTAAAAACACACTCGAAGGCATGAAAACAAACAGGCATGCGTATCCATTCACTTTTCATGCCCACACATTGTAACACACTGCCTTATTGGTTTTCTGTTAATGACAAAGACGTGAGTGAAAAACATGCGTGCACACACACTTCCACTCCAACTCCTCCACCTGTCCTTGAAGGCGATCATGAGGCAGTAAGTCACTGAGTGTTAGGGGGTAAACAGAGAGTGCAGCTTGTACTTTTGCACAGACTTCGATGTAAAGGTGTAAACAGCAAAGTCTCAGCTTATCTACGTGAATTTATTTTTAACGACAGTCATATATAGGCACTGCTGCTAGCAAACCTTTTATTCCATGTGTGAACCATAATGACAATCTGTCCAGTGCAAGGAGATTTGCTGCAAGGATAAGGAAGGCGAGGGGGAAAAAAGTGTGGGTGGGTGGGTTGATGGATGCATGAAGGATGCAGGAGATAATTAAGAAGACAAATCTATAAAAAAGTAAGAAGGAATAAAAAAACAGCTGTATTGCAGTGGTTTAAACCACACTCGGGCCATTAAAGGACTGTCATTCATTGCAGTATTTGGTCAGTTTCAGTATGGGCCTGATCTTGGCCAAAGTTTGCTATATGGGGTTATTTATGAAGCATTTTGCCAAAACGTACAAATGTACACACACACACACACACACACACACACACACACACACACACACACACACACACAAATACACACACATGGGAAAAGCCTTTTCATTCCTCCTTTTCCTTAAATAATGATTAATGGTAAATCTATAACTAATTAGCTTTTGAAGCCAACCACATTCAATATGGGTGCCACGACCAACTCATCTTAGAAAACATAAAATGTCTATAGTCCAGTCAGTTTTACAGATATTGAGCTAAAGTTTGACGTGGAGTCATTCACAGCACATCCTCCTCGTATAATAGATTTTTTAAGGTTTAACCAAAGTGGCTAACTTTGTCTAAAATAATCCTTATCTTTTTATTTGTTCTTTCCTCAGCTCAAACTGATCATCAACACTGATCTTGGAACCCTCCCGGATAAACTACAAGCCAGCACAAAAACAAGGCTTATTGCTGAATGCCGATATTGAAACAGCTTCATACCATTTTGGCAAAACTACCTAGCAGAGATTGGGTGGGAGCTGGAGGCGTGGGCAACAAGCCATGGATATGAGTGATCCAATTTCCAGCTCTAAATTAGAAACATCTTAACTCTCCTCTCAATCAGGCAGGAGATGTGGCTGGTAACCAAACCGGCAACTCGAGACAGCCTGGCTCAGTGCACACCTCGGGATCTTCTTTCCTAATGGCTTCCTGGCAGGAAATGGGAGGTTCAAACCTCAAACCACAATCTGAGGCTGTTTTCAGAGAGCAATACTTTTTTTAAATGTTATACAGAGTCCTCTCTTTCCCTCAGTCCATTTTCCTATCGATCAGATTTCTCTTGGCCAGTCATGTGGAATTTTTTCTAAAGTCTCCGTTGACGCAGAGAGCAATTTTTCCACTACCATTTTGGTGCATCTTCTGATGAAGAGAGTGGATTTAAACCAAAGGAATCCTTCATTTTTTTAATCTTGGAAGGCGTCTCCATTTCTCTGTGGAATGGGGGGCTCGGCAAGGGCTCTTCTGGGTGGATTTGGCACTACCACCTCCTCCCTGGAGGTTGGAGGTCGGATAGGCTGGCCAAGCAACAATCCTCTGGATCTTAACCAAACCCTGCCATGGGGAACAGGAGGTAGCAGTGGAGTCGGAGGTGCAGCCGCCATGAGTTTAGTTTCGGACAACTCGACCGCACAGGGGTCAGTCACCAGGACTGTGATTAAGGAGAAAAACTGGCCGGCGCTGCTGATACTCGTCATCATTGCTCTGACAGTTGGTGGGAACATTCTGGTGATTCTGGCGGTGTCACTGGAGAAGAAGCTTCAAAATGCAACCAACTTCTTTTTGAGGTCGCTGGCGGTGGCAGACATGCTCGTAGGCATCCTGGTCATGCCAATATCCCTCATCAACATTCTCTATGGTAAGTCATGCATACACAAAGAATAACYTCTGTAATACTAAAAGTTGGTTCCTCTATCTCCCTCAGGCAAAAATAGACCAATGTTTTTGCCCATGTTTTGTGTGTGTGCGCGTTTGTCAGTACCAAAATAGGAATATATCAGTCAGTGGTGGGCATGGTTCTACTATTCCTTTAGTTTTATTTGTTAGGGGTAACCGTGTTCACGATGCCAAAATGTGAARAGCGTGATGAGGACTGTTTAAAATCAGAATCAAACTGAAACAGAAACACTATGGAAATGTAATGGGTTTACCATGTTTTTTTTTTCATAATTTAAAATAGGAGCACTTGTCTGAGGTGGGAAAATTAATTTTGAACCTTTGTTGGTCAATAGGAAACAGAACATACAACATAATATAGTGCAGTGAATATTGCATGACTTCACCATACATTCAACCCCTTTGGATGTTTACCTTTATAATGAGCCTCAAAAATCTGTAACTTTTGCAAAAAAAAATCCTTATTAATCACATGTGGGGGTGGGGGGATGCCGGCGGACCACCAGCCACGAGGAGAGGGGGCGGGGTGCAGGCAGACTGTTAGCTGCAGCAAAGTCAGCAGGAAATGAGGATGGAAGAACTTCTATTGGCATGGGTTGGAAGTGGATATTTGATGTTATTATTTTTTAACGTCCTACAGGCTCTGACATGTTAAATAAATTCGAAACCTAGTTTTTGAAAAAATCCGTAAAATGGTACTGAACTTATAGAGCGCTTTTCAAGTCCCTCCAGACCCCAAAGTGCTTTACACTTACAGACATTCACCTATTCACGCACTGATGATGGCAAACTACACTGTAGCCACAGCTGCCCTGGGGCACACTGACAGAGGTGGGGCTGCCATGCACCGGTGCCACCGGACCCTCTGACCACCATCAGTAGGCAAGGTGGGTGAAGTGTCTTGCCCAAGGACACAACGACTGAGACAGCTGGATGGGGGATCGAGCCAGCAACCTTCCGGTTCCAGGATGACTCCCCTAACCACTCCTCCACAGCAACCCCCCCCCCCCCCCCATGTAAATATGAAAATATCTGTGACATTACTCTATACGTCCATATACCTGCAAAATGATGGAAAATCTGTGTAAATTACGGACAGTCGGTACAACTTGACATGAATGCTTCACTGACCTGATGAAATATCAGTGAACTGAGAAAGTGAGAGTGGCACTAAAGAAAAGACATCAATCAACCACAATGTTTAAAGCAATTGACTAAATATATTTTAGATACACATTGAACTGGCTAAATACTTGTCTCTTGAACCACCGCACAAATTTAATTAAACTCCTGATAAATTATCTCTACAAGTTAATAAATAACCTTCTAGTGTAGGGCTGAAACTCATGACTATTTTGATGGTCAACTAATCTACGACGATTTTTCTAATCAATCAATAATTATTTTTGTCACGACGTCCATCTGAGGTTCCTGTGGATGCACCTCCTGTTCCAGCTCCAGTACACATCTCAACTTAACTAAATAACACATGAAACATTAATTTGAACCTGAAACTTAATAGATTACTTAGATTCTAACATTAATGTAAAGAAAATAAAAAGGAAATTATGTAATACTTGTTAAACTACAAGTAGTCTTTTAAACAAACAACTACAAATAACTCAAAATGTTAGCCTGAACTTGCATTTTACTGTCTTTGGTTGATTTTTGATCAAATGTAGCCAACATTGGAAAGTTGAAGTCTAATTTTTTTTCCTCTTTATCATAACCGTCTTTCTGTTCTGCCATTATTATCGCTCTTTGATTTGCCCACCATGGCTTCTTCTGTGGTTTGCAGAGCGGCATGCCACATTCTTCTTCTTTTGTAAACAAAGCAACCACAGACAATAGAAGCAATTCTGCCCCCATCAGTTCATGAATTGCACTGAAGTTACTAATGAACATTTACGTGGGCAAATAATATGATGCGTCGACGTTAAAATTCTGCTTTGACGTCGTTGATTATGTTGCCTAATCGTTGCAGCCTAGTGTCAACCCAGTTCAGGATTGCCATCACAGCTAATCAGCCTTATGGTGCGTTCACACCGAACGCGATTTCAGCGTCAGGAGCAGCAGGTTTACATTCAAAGTCTATGGTGGACGCGCTTCAAGCAACGTCGGGAAGTTCTGCGGCGCCTCAAGCGCGATTAGAGCAGCGCGATTTGAACGATTTGGACGATCTGAGCGTCGAACGCTCAGATCGTCCAAATCGTCCAAATCGCTGAAGTTTAATCGCGCTTGAGGCGCCGCAGAACTTCCCGACGTTGCTTGAAGCGCGTCCACCATAGACTTTGAATGTAAACCTGCTGCTCCTGACGCTGAAATCGCGTTCGGTGTGAACGCACCATCTTACACAAGTATGTACCACTGAGGTTAGTATTACAATTGGATACGTACCTCTGAGGTTCGTATCAGAGTCAGGTGTGTACCTCTGAGGTTAGTTTTAGAGTCAGGTGTGTACCTCTGAGGTTTGTCTTAGAGTCAGGTGTGTACCTCGGAGGTTAGTTTTAGAGTCAGGTGTGTACCTCTGAGGATAGTATTAGAGTCAGGTGTGTACCGCTGAGGTTAGTATGACAGTCGGATATGTACCTCGGAGGTTAGAATTAGAGTCAGGTATGTACCTCGGAGGTTAGAATTAGAGTCAGGTATGTAC
>NW_013952716.1:525914-527460 GCF_001266775.1 Austrofundulus limnaeus | reverse complement strand
TGTGTGTGTGTGTGTGTGTGTGTGTGTGTGTGTGTGTGTGTGTTTCAAAGGTTTTCTTGTTCTCAAATTTCCAGGAAGAGAAAAACAAAAAGGACAGATGTTCTCAAACAAACACTAAAATGCCCAAAGATGTTGTTGACTGGAACTTTAAGTTACATCTCTGGTAAACCGGACCTGTGAGCTCTGAGTTTCGCTTGTTAAAAACCAGATGCATGACATCAAAGGATTACCAAAACTAACAAGTTCTGATCACCCTTATTCAGGTTGAGAAATGGAACAACAGTGTCTCCCACTGGTGGCATATGGTTGCCTAAGAGTGCACAATGACTTAGGACTTCAATTTAAATTTTTTGTGTTTGTCTTATGGTTTGACTTGTTTTACTAACATTATTTCTATGCCCTGCATTTTCTCACTAGAACCATGAAACGTTGCTCATTTACATTTGGCACCTTTGGCAAACCACATCTGTGCCATCAAAGGGCCGTCATTCATTGGGCCGAGTGTGTGCGCCAGACCAGTTTTAGAATGTGAGATGATGCAAAAAAGCTTGAATCAAGCAGTTATGACTTAAAGAGTATTTGTCATATTAATAATTTTCTTCTTTTAAAGTATTTATGTCATAACGGTGTCATTTCATAAAGACACAAGAATGGGACGTTCAATAAATTTTATGATGTGTGGTCACTAAAGAGAAACCAAATAATTACATGTTGGGTAAATCTGAGGCCAATGGATCTCTAGCAAATTTAGGTTGTTAAAAGCAATGCCAATGAGCGTTGGATGTTGTTTTTTGTAAGAATGAACTGATTTTTGTAAATATATAAAAAGGACATTCAGTAATTTGAAACAAGAAAGCTAACAAAAGATGTCAACATTTCTCCACCAAATATCAGATACAGGATTGTCAAATAGTGGAGCTGGTAAATCTAGTCCACTTCATGGAAACGTGTTAATCTGAGTCAACCGCTAAAGTAATACGGTTCACTTGAGTTACTTGAGTTGTTCAAGCTGCCTCACCCCCACCCCAGCCCTGCCATTAAAAAAGTTATCTTCCTTTCAGGGTCAAGGGGGTCACTGGTGCCCATATCCAGCAGTCACAGTGTGAGGGGCGGGGTACACCCTGGACAGGTCGCAAGTCCATCACAGAGACACACAAAGAGACAAATGANACAAGTCCATCACAGGGCCACACATAGAGACAAACGAGACAAACAACCATTCACTCTCTCACTCACACCTTTTAGAGTTGCCAAATAGCCTAACAGTCATGTTTTTGGTCTGTGAGAGGACACCGGAGAGCACGGAGAAAACATAAAAGACTCTACCCAGAAAGGTCCTGGTGGAGCGACACCTGTCTGGTCAAAATTTGCAGCATTTTTGTCAGTTATTAACCAAAGCAGTGACCCGAGTCCGAAGCATTTCTAGAGAGCTAACAGGGACCTGACTGACACTGAAGCATAGTGAGTTTATCTGGTGAAGCAAGTGAGTCCGAAGCATTTCCTGTGATGCTTCTGGTTTTATTTTATTTTATTTTATTTTATTTTA
>NW_013952716.1:525177-525650 GCF_001266775.1 Austrofundulus limnaeus | reverse complement strand
ATTTATTTTTATTTATTTATTTTTATTTATTTATTTATTTATTTGTGAAGAGAAAATAGAGAGAGAAAAACATAGAGAAAAGTAATTAAAAAGATAGAAAGACTGAAATAGCAATTAGGAGTGTATTAAATATACACCAACAAAACACAGGACCACACACCCAACATCTGTCCGCTCACCTGAAAAATAAATGGATAAATACATGGAGGGCATATATAAAAATATACACATACCCATACATATATAAAGATATACATACATGCATGCCTACATTCATAAATATTATCCGTATATACACATAGACATACAGTATATACACACTCAGTGACCAGTCAGAAACCCCCGGATCAGAGCACCTGTTTGTGAGCAGTTGTGAACATGCGTGTATATACAAGATTTCTCCAATGGAATGTGTAATAGTGACTGTGGAGAACCAGAGACCCAACCGCCGAGACACAAGGCAGACATAGGGA
>NW_013952716.1:515247-524727 GCF_001266775.1 Austrofundulus limnaeus | reverse complement strand
CCCCAGCGGCCACATGCACAGCCCCCGGGGCCAGCAGCGACAAACTCCTGCACCCCACCGGCACCCGCCATACCAAAGCAGATCCAGGAAAAGGCACAGAGGTCCGGGCCCCCAGGGCGTACCTCCCTCCCCAGGCCAAAGCCCGACAGGCCCAGAGGCCCCGAGCCCCAACAGGCAGTCACCAGGCCAGGCTGGCACACACCCCAGCGCCCAGCCCCAGACCCCGGGAACCCCCAGCACGCCGGCGGCCAGCCGCACACCACACCGGGGGGCCGAGTAGCAGCGGGCCCCCAGATAAACCAGCAGTAGGGGCAGCCCAGACCGCAGCCTGACAAATACCCAAACATACACAATCGCATCATCCCACCCTCATCCTCACCTCCACTCAGTCAAAGACATACAAGGACGCCACATTCCACTCATACCCCCAACACACACTCTATACCCCCCAGGTCCAGGACATGCACCCACCCACTAATGGAGGCCGRACACACCRGAACCCAGGAGGTAGACCCAATCATTCTGAGGTGGAGAGGAGCAGATAGCCAAGGCCCGGCCCGGGCCGCACCAGGACGCCCGGCCAGCCCCCCACCGCAAGGAAGCCACACCCATGACCACCCCACCACACCGCCAATGACCAAGTGCACCCCCCTAGCCGTCCACCCCCGGAATGTCCAGCTTTAATGGAGACAGATGCCTCTTTATCTCTGCCAATATTTAAACTGTCTTCTCAGTGGATTTCTCCCACTGATCTCAAGCACACACCCACTCACCAGCTGCTGCCAGCACACTGTGACAAGTGTACTGTGATGATTTCAAAATATTTTTCAGTGTAATTACTTAAATGATTATTGCTTCAACAGTATTTTGCGAGCGACTTGACTTTCAGAGGATGCCTGCCTGATAATTGCAATATCATCCCAGCCGTTCACTGTTTTTTGTTTTTTTATTTTTATTTTTTTGCTTCATGGTATTTGAGCCAAACTTCTGCATGAACACCCTCTTTAGTGTTCTAGGATGGTGAATTTTGATTTGYAAAAAGTTTTTTTTTCAAGCTTTAAATAAAAGCCATCTACTGAGGTAACCTCAGCGAGGTCTCAACCCTAATACCACACAGGAGTTGTACTGTAAATGTCACGATTGCAAAAGTGGTCACAGAGCTGATAGTGTGCAATATATATATATTTTTTCATACAAGCAGAAGTCAACCTTTTTGTCAGTGTCAGTGGTTTCAATCCTCACTGATGGAATTCCTAACTTCCAAGAACTCACTATTAGATAAGTTGATCTTGAATTTGAGCAAATTCAAAAAAAATTGCTCAAGGTAAAGTTTATGGTTTAGTTGCTGTTTGGATTATAAAGCTGATCATGCTTCAGCTAAAGGCTTGTCATTGACTGACATGTTTGTAAGTCTGTACTTTAGTTTTTCAGTTGTTTTTTTTTCAAAATGGGAAGATGGCAACAACTGAAACTGACAGAACGCTAAAGGGTCTGGCATGTGCTATCAGCAGCCAACCAGTCACATATGTGTCAAGTTGTATGTATTGTGTGTAAATTAAACAGATTTTCCCCCATTTTGCATAACATCAAATAACCACCTCCCAACCTGCTCTGCTGCTAGAAGTAGCAGTCACTAAATAATGTTTGCCAAATTTTTATCTTTTTTTTTCTTGTTGTAAATTGACCCAATCAAAAACAAGAGGTGTGGGCATCGCATTGTGCACTTTGGGCCTTGTGTGGGACAGATGCACTGTTTTTGAGCGCCGTGTGTATTATGCTTGTGTGGCATTGTGTTGGTCAGGACCTGACCGTTAGCTGCACGTGTGGCCTGTATTTGTGTGAGTCAGGTGCAGTGTGCTAGTTTTGTGCGATACACACCGTGCACGTTGGGTCAAGTGCAGTGGTGGTTTTGTGTGTATCCTCCAATAAAACCCTGCAGGCGGTCATTTTTAGTTACCTTTTTACTAATTTTATCCGCCGTCCTGCTGCTTTTAGCTCCTAGTTATTGTTTAGCTGCTTTTAGCTTGGATTGTTGTTTTTGTACTTTTGGCTTGTATTTTGATCAATTTTGCACTTTGCTAAATTTATCTTCTTTTCTGCTTGATTTAACTTCGACTAGCCAGTTTCAGTTTCTTCAGCAAATTTATTCGGCACTCAGTATTCAATATTTATTTATTTTTTTGTATTACTGAGGAGCTCAGAAGACACACGCGCGCACACAGCAGAATCAGACATATTCACACCTCTGCTGTCTTTCTGCCTGCTCTTTTGTTCTTTTGCATCCAAAGCAAAACTTTGGCAAACTTGGAGCRCCAGCATATTGCTCTGTAGCTGTCAGGAATCCCTCAGGAATACTAAGCAGGACAGGAAGGGTTGATTGCTGCTTAATGGGCCACGGATGGTCAGTCGACACAGTCGCTCGCTCACTGTGTTTGTCAGTTCAAGCTGCAGCTACTGATTGCTCACTGTGGTAATCAGCGTTTCACACAAACACACACACACTCACGTATGTCTTTCAGATTCACCAACAGAAGCCGAAACAGGCTGAAACAAATAGGCAGCGTAGCTTTCAGTCATTTATACGCACATCACTGAAGACCCTTCCATATGCTCACACACACTTGAGTTCAGATCTATACATGCTGTGTTATCCATCAGATCGCTGCAGGTTGAGTGCATTGATTGTCGAGGTTAGCTAAAAAATAGACTTGACACACACATAATAAACACAAACAGCAACATATCTGAAGGCCTCAGCTTTAACTTGACAATCAATCATTCTGACTGTGAAAGAAGCTAAAGGCAATGATTAGAACGATTGCAATCACAATAAAACATAAACGGGTAGTAATTAGTTTTTTAATTAGCTCTGTTTAATTTGTATACATTTATAGACTCCACAGAAACAACTGTGTGTAAATATTTACAGTAGTTCCCCCCCACAATTTAAATGACCACACAGAGATAAGGCTGATGAAGTAACACAAATACTACTACTAATTTTGAATGACTCATAACACAAATATGATAAATCTGCTTAAAAACAAGTGAACCTCATCAAGTCATTTTTATTTGATTAAAATGTTCAGAAAATATTAGTTTTGCCTCCATAGGAAAACATAACCTGATGTTGTATTCTGTGTTCTGTTTTCAATGCATCTGTATGCAGCATGTGAGGCAGGGACAGAGCGTACAAAGAAGACAATCCTGCAGGAGGCAGAAGCCAAACATGAGCACAGATGTGATAAACTGTTTTGAGTGGTATCCCTAGAAGAATCTTGATTAGGAAACCATGATATTAAAGATCTATTAATGTGTATGTATTAAAAGGAGCTTGCCAAACCTTCAAAATAATGATGTCGCAGTCAGGATTTTTATTTTCTGTGCTGTTTGTCTGCAGTGAATGTGCTGTACTGTTATCTATATACAGTGTATAGACATGATGCCTCTAAGCGAGAAGGTTGCTGGATTGCATCATGGCCAGGGACCTTTCTTGGTAGAGTTCACATGTTCTCTCCGTGCATGCAGGTTTGCTCTGGATACTCCAGTTTGTTTTTATAAACTTAAAAAAACATGAATGTTAAACTTATTGCTAACTCTAAATTGTCCTTATAGTATGTGAGTGAGAGAGTGAATGGTTGTCTTATTTGTCTCTATGTGGTCCTGTGGTGGACTTGAAACTTGTCGGTCCGCCAACCAGTGGCAGATCCAGGATTTTTCTGAGTGAGGGGCCATCAAGGGGCCACACTATTCTTAGAGGGACCAAGTATTTATTTAACATCTTTGTACACAAATCTCTGATTTTGGTAAGATGTATACATTTAACCAGTCACACATGTTCAAACACTTGAAATGTATTTTTAAAAATCCTGCATGTATATTCTCCTTACAGGTTTTACATGCATTTTTACTGTACGTAGATCAAATACTCTCAAACACACAGCATGCAAGAAAATCCAGCCATTGTTTCTTAGTGGAAAGACTTTTCCTGCAGGATTGTTCAAACGTTTAGAAGAGAAGACGACATCTGTAAGCTTAATTCATGCCGGACTTTCCTATTTGACTCATTGGCGCCTCTCGTGTTTGAACATGGAACTGCACCTGCCATCAACACTCTTGGGCAAAGGAAAGATGAGTGACAGTATAGGGGCACTTCAGGGGGCCAATCAGATTTCAGCTGGGGCCAATGCCTCTGTGGCCCCACCCCTGGCCCCAACACTTTCACAGTAATGGCTGGATATGTGCACCGTTGACCTCCGTGACCCTGAAAGGAAGACACAGGTAAAAGTTAATGGATGGATATAATTCACTGTATACTGTAGGTTTTGCATTAATAATTTTGAGTACACCCAAACATGGAGTTTGGGTGTCCAGTACAGACTGTATATTACCTGGTTTCGCTCTCTGTCTGAGCCTTTGGGTTTTGTAAGTTTCAGTTTTTGTCCATCACATATGCCACCTTTCTTGTCCAGTTTAGTATTAAAGTTTCCCTCTTGAACCTGCTCCTTACCTGCCTGGGTTCATGTATCCACCTTGATGTTATGCTATTTGCTACGACTGATCAAATACCTCTTTTGTCAATGACTCTTTAAAGAGAACACAAAATAATGAAAATAATGAGTGCCATGTTTAAAAATTCCACCCAAGCATAGCATTTAGTTTGCTTTATTCAAAACAACAAAAATACTTACAGTAGTTTCAGCATTACCATATATTCCAATTAGCCGCAAAATAACAGTTGCTCATTCTTTATTGTCCAGCTGTTTGTTAATTGAGTTGTGAATGCAGGTCAGTGCACTTTTATCAAGAGTTATAAACTCTGTTTTCAACTCTTATGTTCTCTTATAATCTTTTAGTATCAGCAGCTGGTGTTTGTAAATTAAAATATCATGCTTTAACTCCCACACCAGATTGATTTTATTAGGATAGTGCAGATCCAGGGATATTGATAAAAACTCCTTGAACTTCAAATCTCAGCAGAAATTCAAATCGTTCTTAAATGAGTATCAAATGGACTGAGAAATATTCCAAGAGACATAATGTGGTGCCAAAATCTGTCTTAACATGGAAGAACAAAGTAGTTCTTAGGGTTTTTTTAGAGTGTGGAACCGGTGAGGCACTGTCTCTAGCAACAACTATGGTACAGCTTTAGAGAAAAAAATGTAAAAGAACTAAAAAAGAAGTGGGTGTATGCATTAGTCCAGAGGGAGTTCACACAATTCTCAACTTTTACTGCCTGCAGAGCTTTAAGCATCCTTTCTTCACAATTTAAGGAGAGAGGAAATTGCTTTGAGTGTAGAAATATTGAGCCAACCTGACCATGAAGCTCTGGTTTGATGGCACGCCTCCAGCCCTCCTTCCCATTTTCTACAGATCAGAGGGCACAAAAATTGCCAGCTGTAAACAATGATCATTGGTTGGACACAATGTGGCAAATCCTAAAATCAACTAACATGAAATCAGTTGACGCTGAAACAAATCTACTTTCATCAGCTTTTTAATTACATTTTTTTATTTTACGATTTGGTTGTGTCAGTGCTGATTATTTTTTAAAATTTTCGTATTTTTTTCTTTTTATATTGCTTTGTTAAATTTTGTTTTATTTCAAGGAATTAATTGAGAATTGTGTAAAATCTAAATCATTCACAAAGTTGTTTTTGTCTTTAATGTTGGGTAACCTTGTTTGTTTTAGATCAAGCCTTTTGTTACGTTTAGCCTTTTTGTTGCTTTTAGCTAATCTTTTGCAATTTTTGTCTTCTAACTGCTGGTTTCCAAAATTTAGCTAATAGTTAGCTTTTTTAGCTTCTTTTCTATCACTTTTAGCTAAGTTTTTGCTAGTTTTAACTTTTACCCACTGTTTTACAGATTTTAGCAAGCCTTTTTTTACTTTTGCTACTTTTAGCTTTCAGCTAGTGTTTTGCTGATTTTAGTTAACCCTTTACTATTTTTAGCTATCCTTTTCCTACATTTATCTTATAGAAATCATTTTGCAATGTGTGACTAACGCTTTTATTAGCTGCAGTTCTGTTGGTTTGAGCTGGATTTTAACTACTTCTAGCTTTTACCTACTGCTTTTAGATAACTTTTTGCTACTTTTAGCTTTGAACTAGTGTTTTGCAGCTTTTAGCTAATCTTTTACAATTTTTTGTTTGTTTTTAGCTGACTGTTGGCCATCTTGGGCTTTTAGCTAACTTTTTGCAACTTTTAGCTGTAGTTCTGTCATTTTGGCTACCTTTAGCTTTTACTTACAGTACCTTTTGCTGCTTTTAGCTTACGTTTTGCTATTTATAGGTTACTGATAGTGTTTTTTCTGCTTTTAGCTAACCTTTTATTACTTTTATCTTCTAGCGACTAATTAGCAATTTTTAGCGAACGTTTTGCTTCTTTTAACTGCATGCTAATATTTTTATAGAATAGGCTTTTTCAGCAGTATTTATTTTTGTTTTCTTTTTCAATCCCATATTAATACTTTGTTTTCTTCACTCTTCTTTCAGCCTTTTATGCTCCAGAATATTTTCATCCAAGTTCCTTTTATATGTTACTGTAATTATGTCTCATTAAAAGAAAAACAAATCTCTCTGATTTTGATGTTTTGTGCAGATAAGAACTTAATTTTGTTTGACTTAACAGCTGTCAACTGTTGACATTAATGTATAACTCTGACTGTTATCTTGCTTTATTTAATCTTTATACAGTATATACATCATGATTACACATTAACGCAATTAAAGAATAAATTATGATTTATTTTCTATCCTGTATGAACTAATACTCAAAATGCTGTAAAATAAATTCAAATGCTATTTCATCATGCATGGCAAGGAGGAACAATATTCAGTTCAAATGTGCAATAAATTTAACATCATTGGATTATTGTAGGAGTAGTTCTCGATGGATTTTATCCTCACGCAAAGTCTGTGTGTGGAAAGCACAGACATTTGTCTTATTTACTTTGACAAGAGACACACTGTAGACCAGTGTTTCCCAAAGTTGGGGTCGGAACCCAAAGTGGGGTCCCGAAACATCAAGGTGGGGTCCTGAAAAGATTTTCTGAATTATATTTTTGCCCTAGTTGTTACAAAGGAGTGAGGTTAGTATACTTAAAATGGATAAATTGTTACTATGCCCATGTTTAGTTGACCTGATTCAAATGTTTATCATCCAAAAATAGCTGGTGGCAGAGGTCTCTGCTACTGTTATTTTGTGGGGCCAAAGCTGAAAAGTTTGGGAACCAGTGCACTTTGGTTCCCAAAGTTGGGCTTTGGACCCAATTATGGGTCATGAAGCACCTTGGATAATCTCCAGAAATCAATTTAAAGGGTAATAAAATAATTGCTGATGCAATATTTTCCCTATAATTATTACAAAAACACAAAATAAGTAAAGATAAGTATTTATATTTGTGTACAAGCTGTTTAGATTGTCAAAAAGCCTGTGTTTTTAGGGTTATTAATGAAGTTTGTGTACTCAGACCAGTAATATTTGGGGTCACAAGTTTTTGCCATGAATATTTTTTGGGTCAGAAGACAAAAAGTTTGGGAACCACTGCTGTAGACAAATCTTTATATCAGGTTGTTTGCTTTAGATTTGTCTTTTATATCCTCAAGAGCAGATTGATGACAGAAAGACGGCTCCGATTACTGTTACTGAAGATGTCAACAATGATTCCTGCATGGTTTTCTAACAAAAGTGTCATATTCCTGTCATTGTTTTCATGTTGTTTACGGTTTAATATTAATTGACATCTCTTTTTATTCTTGTTACACCATGTTCACTCTCATAACAATACTTGAGTATTAAAAAATAAAGTATTGTTGATTTGGCACTACTAGTTGGTTATTTTAGGATATTAGATAATATGCTGATATATTACTGCAAATTAATTGACTAAAAACAACAACAAAATAATAATATTAGGCTAAACTAAGTGCAGCAGCAAGAATTGCACCATCTTCACTGCTTTAGCACTAGGAATAAAGGAAAATTAAGGATTAGGTGTCATGGTCTGTGTGTGTTTTGGTTATTTTTTGACAGTTCTTTGTGTTTTAGATCAAGTTTAGTTCTCCTTTAGGTCATTATGTTTTGTTTTCTGTATCTTGAGTTGCCCCATGATTATTTGTGCCATCATTCACCTGCCCTCAGCTGGTTGTCTTCTCCTCATGCCTGGTTCACAAAGCAAGATTTTAAAACTGTCAGCTGATTTTCAAAACATGAGTGAGCCTACACCTGACAATAAAAAAGCATGAACAGAACAGGTTTAATCCTTCTTCTTTTAAAGAAAGGTTTTACATTTTGAACTCCTCAAGTCCTCATCTGCATATTGACGTATAGTTTACCCAGCTGGATGCTTTACAACCTTAAGAGCATTTTAATACATTACCATAAATATTTGTGTTAAACTAAATGCAGCAGCAGTGGTGAGGGCCTACTTTGTAGCACTGCCTTGAAAAACAGCCAAGAAGAAGAATACAAAAATAAAGTTGGAACTTCCAGTGGATAATTTCAGGAAATTCAGACTGTACTGATATTTCACTGTAAATTAATTTACTAAATTGGGTGTAGCAGCAATGCTGTTGGTCAGTCTTTGATTTGAACCCAAACACGTAAGATCATGTTTTGCATTTCTACAAAAATAAAGCTTATTTTAGATTATTTTATTTCTGTTTAACCAGGTAAATCTTATTGCTAATCAAAAAATCTCTTTTGCAGGGGAGGCATGAGCCTGAAGGCAGTCAAAGATGCATGTTTTGGGGCTGGGGTAAGAAACCGGAGTACCTGGAGAAAGCCCATGCAAATACAAGGAGAATATACAAATTCCACACAGAAAGAAAAGTTTGACAAAGCTGCCGGTACCACATAACAAAAACTATCCTAATCTCCTATAACAAAGGTCCCCAACCACCAATAAATAAAACCAATTTCATTGGAGAATTTATTTTCCCCTCACTTTATGAAGCAAAAACTGTGAGGGACCACTGCCTTATACCACCCTCATAAGTCAAACTTTTGACAGTAAGTTCAACATAGATTTCTGTTCGGGTTTTTTAACCTAGGAACTCAGAGAGACACAACAAACCCCGGCCGAACATTAAATCAATGACAACAGAGGCAAGTGAGATTTTTTAAGATTCACTTTGCAAAGAGGAGAAGTTCTCGTTACTTAACTTTGCTCAAGGCTCAGCAAGTCCAGAGAAAATCTGACCTCCGTGGGCGTGATCAGTTCTTTTATTAAAATAGTAAATGTTGCGTCACAAGTAAAACAGCGAATCAACACATCATTTGCTGGAGATATCACAAAACACAGGAGCCAATGAAAACGCTGTTACTGGGGTTACGGTGTCTTATAAAAAACCATGAATACTTGTTTTTGTACTGGACAGTGGAAACTTACAAGAATGTGGAGAACTGGTAGTTTCGGCAATTAATCTTAGCAGAAACTGCTCACGAGCAGTTTCTTTGGCAGCTAGACCAACCTTATCT
>NW_013952716.1:508393-509943 GCF_001266775.1 Austrofundulus limnaeus | reverse complement strand
CCCCGGCCGAACATTAAATCAATGACAACAGAGGCAAGTGAGATTTTTTAAGATTCACTTTGCAAAGAGGAGAAATTCTCGTTACTTAACTTTGCTCAAGGCTCAGCAAGTCCAGAGAAAATCTGACCTTTGTGGGCGTGATCTGTCATTTATTAAAATACGTAAATGTTGCGTCACAAGTAAAACAGCGAATCAACACATCATTTGCTGGAGTATATCAAAAACACAGAAGCCAATGAAAACGTTGTTACTGGGGTTACGTTATTTAAGGAGGAACAATGAACACTTGTTTTTGTACTGGACAGTGGAAACTTACAAGAATGTGGAGAACTGGTAGTTTCGGCAATTAATCTTAGCAGAAACTGCTCACGAGCAGTTTCTTTGGCAGCTAGACCAACCTTATCTTACAGAAAGGCCTTGAAGGCAGGAAGACCAGCTTTGATCCGCTGGCTCATAATGTTCCTGTAGAAAACACATTTTGAACTAAACATTTGTAACGTACTAAAAACTTTATTTGATACACACACAATGAACTTTAATGAAATATACTAAAGAAAAAACCCTTTCAATTTCTATAACAGTTGAAGCTTAAAAGCATTAGGCTCGATCTTACTGGATGACATCACTCACTCTCAGCCTTTGTGTGTATTTGGCTTCCAGCCATGGTGCCTTAATTTTATTGAAGCATAAACCACATCATCATCTCCCTTAGTGAAGATGGGCCACTCTTGTGTTGTTCCGGCTCCACATTGCTGCTCCATCTGCTGAAGATACATTCAGCTGCTAATGCCCATTGTCAGCAGTCACTGTGCAAGAGGCGGGGTACACCCTGGACAGGTCACGGCTCCATCACAGGGACACATAGAGAGAAACAAGATGTACAACTATTTACACTCTCACCTAGAGACAATTTAAAGTTGCCTATTAAACTAGCATGCATGGATTTGGTCTGTGAGAGGAAAGTGGAGTTCCAGAGAAAAACAGAAAAGATCCCAGGCCGGGATTCAAACCTACAACCTTGTTGATGAGTGTTGACAGCACTACCATCACCATGCAGCCCTGATCTATAACCAGGGTTGCACATAAAATTTTTGGTCTGGTTCTCAGGGGAGAACCTAGGGGTTGTTGCTTGGTGCTCATATTTTCCTTCACTCATTTAACACATTTATCTAGAGGGGTGTCAGAGCATCTAACGTCCCCCTGTTCTGTTTTATGACTCCTATCAGCTGCACGTCTCATGTCAAATCAACAAGTTTTTTATTTTATTCTTTTACTTTGCATAAATTTTGTAAACTACCTAAGTGGCCGAGGGGCTGGGTGTATGTCATATAAACATCACAAACTGAACATTCATGGTTAAATGTCTTTTACACATGTCCCTCAGATGGACAGCTCCTGTTTGGTCTTCTTCACCTTCGCCTTGGTTAAACCAGATTTCCACACTCTTCAGTCCAAGCAGCAAATATTTGTCTTTAGCACAGAGCAAAATAACTTAAAACATACAAATGTTTTATTTGTTAGACTGGTTTATTTTTTGAAAAGACTATTTT
>NW_013952716.1:492831-507933 GCF_001266775.1 Austrofundulus limnaeus | reverse complement strand
CTCATACAGCAGTCTCTCAGGAGGAGAGTTTAGTCACTCACACAGAGTTGGACAGATCTGTTCACTAACAACATTCTGAACATATATTTATTATAAAGTTATGTTTTACAGACCAAAGTCTCTGGTAGATCAGGAGAAAAGTGCAGGAGGAGCGGAGGAGGAGATGTCAGGAGTGATCGCTGCAGCAGCTCGAGTCGAGTTATATCAGGGTCCCGCTGTGGCGCACCAAACAACAATCCATTCACACCAGTGCCGCTGGATTCCTTTTTATTTTTTTAAAAGAAATCAGGTCGCATTTGCGACCAAACCGGTCGCTCTCTAGAGTTCTGCTAACTGTTGTTTTGACAGACAACCATGTACAATCTTAGGTTGTATTCAGACCAGGAAAGTTGTTTGGTCTGCTTGTTTGGTCCAGACCAAAAGTGGACTTTACTTTTTTTGTTTGGTGCGGTTTGCATTCACATTGTGCTTTTTTGGAAATGAACTATAAGTTGTAAACAAAGCCATGAGGCTGACAATCATTGCTCCCATTGGACAAAAAAGGATGGGGGTGGGACTGAGCCACAGACCCAGAAACAAACAAGGAAGCCCTGCATGCTGCGGTTCTGATGCGCACAGTTTTGCTGATAGTACAACTGCAATAGCATTTAAAATGTCAAAAGCAGCTAATTTAAAGGTGGTTTCATGATGATATTTTAATTTTGGAGCGACGTCAGGAAATGTGTCCCGCGACCCAAAGGAGACAAGGTGCGCTGCGTGTTCTGACCCACTTCATGCTGCCAGCAGAGCTGCTAACAGGAGACGACGAAGCATGTATGATTTCAGTTTATTTAGCTCAGCAACGGTGGCCTGTGAGGTCCAAAAAGGCGCAAATTTAATGCAGTTGGTTCGGTTAGAGTCCGGTCTGTATGAACACCAGAAGCGAACTGAAGAGAACCACACCAGAGTTCGTTTGGAAGCGGACCGAGACCACCTCAAAAAGCAGGTCTCGGTCCGGTTGTTTGATCTGCACCAGAGTTCCCATGAGTGTATTCACACCTGTACAAAAGGTCCGGACCAATGCTGGAAACGAACTCTGGTTCTTTTAAAGCGGACCAAATTGTCAGGTCTGAATACGACCTTAGGTACTCAAGGGAGCTCTATGACGTTACATCTGGTGCGCGTTTTCCTTTTTAGACCGTGCATGCGTACCTGCGCACTGCTTATGTGCCACTCTGTCTATAACCAGTGGGGAGTGGTGGTGCAGAGGTTAGAGAAGATGAGTCTGAGATTGGAAAGTCACTAGTTCAACTCCCCAGACCAACCAGTCCAACCTTGGGCCCTTGAGCAAGGCCCTTAACCCCTCATGCATGCGTGTTCACATGTGCGATGGGTAAAATGTAGAGAATTAATTTCCCCACCAGGGGATCAATACAGTGTATAAAATAAAAAACAAATAAATAAGTTATTTGTTGTTTCTTGATGTGACCATGTTTGAATCACATGCAAGCATAAATGACCTGACTTCTGATGAAGATGCTCTACTTGATCTTTAATTACAAGTTTGAAGTGATTTCTAGTTATTGCAAAAAGCAGACATTTGCAGATCCAGTGGTGGGCTTGTTAATTAACTAATAGCAGAACAAATTTTTAAGATTTGAGTAAATTTAAGTTAGCAAGTTAGTTTTATTTTTTTACAAAACTTTATTGTAAATAAAAAACGTAGTTACAAAAGTACAAAACAACTACATAAGGAAGACAGGAATGACATCATGAGAACTGTGGGGAATCCTCAAAGTCTTGGGTATCGTCACGTCACCAACATGTTTGTGTCAGTCCCACCAGTCCTCAGCTTGAAGCAAACAAGACGTGTGATGCAGATTGTGTGACAATCATCTTTTCTATGCCTACCACATTAGCTGTTAGCTATTAGCTTCTATTTATTTATTTATTTTTTACATGCTTAGCGTTAACAAAGCTATATTTTTAGTTAGTGGATAATGAGTTAGTGAATCTAACTTTATGGTTAACTGTGTCCACCACTGTCCAGATCAAATATACAACTTAATGTAACCTCTTTTCTTAAGGTCAGAGAAATATCTTCTCTTGAGATAATAACCTGTAAAAAAAAATCCAAGCATGTCTTAAAGTACTGCAGATGAAATTATAAATTACATTTTTCCAGTCAATGACCATTGTGTTGTTGCAGTCCCTCCTAATAACATTTCCTCCTGGCATTACAAATACTTTCACATCAAAGGATAATCTCCATTTTTATGGATGTTGTCCTTCTTGTATTGTGTGAAAGCCTTGTGTCCTTTGTGGTAAATAATGGCACAATTTTCTGTGCCGTTTTACGGTGCAAGGGCTTAGTAAATCGTTTGCCATGATTTCATGAAATACTCTCTTCTATCAGATTTTATGCTCTAAAAAGAGCTGCTATAAAAAAGCACACATAATGCATCGGGGCTAGGTGGAAACATCATTTTGTTGACACCTTTTGTAATGGACTCAAAGCTGCATGTACTCAGTAAATCTTGACAGTCAGAACTTTTATCCTCAAAGCCACTTTGCAACAGGCACATAGTGATAATAAATAAAGGGTTCACGCTTTTTTTGTAAATATTTAAGAAGATCGTAAGGGGTAAATACTCTTTCTGGATTTTTGCCTTTAGACATGGATCGTGTATTTTGTTATTTTTTTACCCTTAGCCAAGCTACTGACTCCCTCCACTGCCCTCAATATGCTTTTTGTATTTGAGTAAGATTTTAGAAGTGCTGTATGTGTAGTGTAAAATATATAATAAATTGTCATGGGTGTACTAGGTTTTTGTTATGTCATAGGGACCATTGTTACGATACACCATGCCTTGTTGGGACAAACTGCTCATTGCGGAGGCCAAAGCCGGGTTCCTATGAGTCCAAAGGCCTTTTGAGGGTTGTATATATGTCAAGTTGTACAGACTGTAAATTACACCATTTCTCCCCCATTTTARGGGTATACGGATGTATAGAGTAATTTATTTTACGTTTCAGAGCTTGTAAGATGTAAAATAAATAAAATTAGATGACCATCTTGCCAACCCACTCTGTCAATAGAAACAAGTTTGCCACTTTTTCCTGTACTTCTCTCCCTGCCCCTCTGCGCTGCAGATGCTGTGACCTCCGCCCCACTTTCCCCGCAGCCGACAGTGTTCTTATGAGTTACATGATTTTATTTTTTTTTTTGAAAATTATGGATTTTTCAGGGTCAAAATACAGGTAAATGTCTGAAGCGGTTGACAAGTATGGGTTTGAAGGCTAGGCTTAAACTACAGAAATAAATGGAAGTGTTCAAAGTCCCCTGGAGGATAGGAATACACAACTGTGTGTGGTGTTGGCGGGGGGCATTGTAAAACTCTTCATCTAACTTGGCGGTGTTAAAAAGGCACCTTGTACTGTAAGTGTGGACCATTTACCATTTATCCTTTCTTGTGTATCTGGGCCTAGAGCAATTCAAGGTGTGAATGGCTATATAAAAGTCTGGGAAAAGGTGCCAAGGCTCCATTGTAAGTGTTTAATAAGTGATGCCAAGCCACCACCTTTGTTTAAAGACTGCATCCTTAACTCCTGTCTCTTTACTGTCCAGACTGTGGACATTTCTGTCTACAATATAGTACAAGTGAACAGATCTGTCTGACCCTGTTAGGAATCATTTTTAAACTGCAGTTCAGTGCAGGACAAGCAAATAAAGCACCAACAAACAAATGTCAATTTTTGTACCATTTAGGATTGGGCAAAATTGTATTGCGTGCAATTAATTTTCAGTAAAACTGTCAACTATTGATATTTGCCACTTGTGATGACCTTGTGATGTATTCTTGATGTATTCTTGTGTGACACATTATCATCATCAGGTCACATCTGTGTCTGTGAGCCCAGTAGTGGAAGCCAGCACAGAGAAACTAAATCTAACTCTAACCTTAGAAACTTCATATCAATTATTATTGACAAAATGCCACCATTAATAATTATATACATATTTTTTTCAATATCACCTAAACTGTATGTTTATTATTGCAGTTGGAATGCACCATGCACAGGTTAAAATACAGATTATTGTCTCCCACTTCCTTCCTCATAATTATGTTCAGTGTAGATCCTTTTTTTCTTCAGTTTAGATTCGGACAGACCGACCTGCATACCTTCATAGTTTGTTTCTGATCCCTTATAGGAGTTCTATGCTGTTGATTCTTTTGTTGGAAATTAGTTACAGTGAATTTCCTGTTTCATGAACATAAAGGTTGCTTCTTCTTTAGTTTCCAACAATCATTTATTAAATGCAGATAAAGTTCCAGTGTGGCCCTGAAGCTGAAGTTCAAAATATGACCATGCACCGATTCACTAAATAAACTATACACATATCTCTTCAATTTTAATTAACTCATAATCAACACAAACAGTCCATAAACTACCTATGAAACTCAAAATCTGCCTGTGACTAATTATTTTATGAGCACCAAAGATGAGAGCCACCATGTTTGAAATGATTTATTATGATCTCAATTACCTGAGATTATTGATTGACTGTTTTGTCAAAAGTCACTTAACAAGCACTCTTATTATTCAGCCATTATCCTTTCATTTTATCTTGCTTTTTAATTCACATCTGATCTGTCAGCTTTAGTTAAAAAATACATCAAAGCATAATGTCACATTTCTCACACTTTTTGACTCAGAACCCAACTAATTAGCACAATTTCCAGACAGCACAAAGATTCTGGGTTTGAATCTTAGCCTCTCTGTATGGAGCTTGCATATGACCAGATTTTCTTACGGTAGTCTAATATCCCCTCACAATCTAAAATTGCGCGTTAGGGTTAACTGGAGATTTTAACCTGCCTTCGGGTGGGAGTGCGAGCATGGCTCTGTGATAGACATTGATCTGTCCAGCGTGTACTCATTGATCCCTGTAAATAAACACCAGCCTCTTGTGACCCTGAACAGGATTAACACGCTGTAGAAAAATGGATGGATGAGCAATTATTTGTCCTTAAAGGATTGATGAGGCCACCCAATTGTAAATCCTTTAAGAAGTATATGTAAACATTGGTGAAATGGGACTTTATTTCCCCCTGACGTATGTTGCAAATAAACACACAATGATGCTCACTCGTATTGACCAGATAGGTTTGTCTGACTTGTTGAGATGTCCCCCTAGAGGGTCCCTGCTTGGACCCCATCTGACATTTTTCTAACACTGAACTTGAGTCTGCACATCATGTTTAATTCAGCAGCTTTATCAGCTCGTTTGGTCTCTTTGCACAGAGTGATGTCTGCAGATAAAACCATTTTAATCAATGCTTGAATGTACAGTTTGTTTCATTAGAGTAGTAAAGCATGAACAGTGGAGCCCCTTTGATACTCCTATTCTCTTCAGGTTTTGTCACAATTTAGCTTTTTTCTTTACACCATGCTGCATGTTAAAAAAACAAACACGTTGGTAGTAAGGAAGAGATTGTTACTATGATGGAGACCCTAAAGAGTCACTCTCAGCAGCGTTACCATCATATTTTGATCTTGGTTCCTTTATAGTTTATACATCAACATGCAGCTGTCCCACATAGCACACAGGTGTGAGCCAGATGGTGTTAAGCTGACACTGTTGGCAAGTGGTTTATCAACCAGATGTGGGCCAAGTCTTGCTACGATAGCACTGTATTTAAGACAGCATGCCACAACTAGGTTGGTTTTGGTTTGGTTCATGTGGTGCCAGCCCATGCATGGACCACCTCTGGTACATGACATCTGGTCTGCCAAAGGGCCATCATCCTTTGTGATATCTGGGCTGAAAGTTAGTGCATTGTGTGGACCAGAACTGGGCCAGACATACATATTTTGTAGCATTGTGTGTGGGTTTGCAAGAGGGGTACGCAGCCAGAAGCTAATGCTGTTTCATGGCATGGAAAAGTTTTTGAACCCCTAGCCTAGAATACAGAAACTAAGGGTAAGAGTTGGTTTCCAGATGCAGCCAACCACTCTGCCTATTTTAAGAGGAAAATTAGTTTTGCCTTGTTTTGAACAAGACCCTGCACAGAAATAAGCAACACCTACAAGCATTTTGAGACATTTTGGAGACTCAGTTGCAATTCCTTAGTCTTAGTCTTTTATTCTTTGTAACATTTTCACAGAAACTTACTTCAAATGATCTGAACTATTCCTTTCATTTTGCACAGGAGAGCTTTCAAGATTAATAGTACTGGTTGTAATTCAGAATAATGTCTTAGAAGTCCGTTTTTAAGTCATGGTTCTGAATGTTAATATAGTTCAGCCACATGTAATTTGGAGATACTGATATTAATTTCAGACATTGTTAAAAGGGAATAGTGACAGTTAATACATGAGCCAGAGTAATGAAAAAAGAGACAAATGTGAATCACTTGACTCATGCTGTGACAGTGACTATGAGGAGAATTTAATGGAACATTTATGCTTGGAGCAGAGTATTCAGATATGGCTAATTGGAGCTGACTTTTGACCCTTCAATTCGCATTTCCTTTAACAGTGCCATGCTTTTCAGCTTTCCCACAGGTATATAAAAATGTCAGGATTTGACTACCAATAAGACTGCCAAGCTAATTATTTTTAATTAATTTTCTCCAGTCTAAGCAAAAGTCAATTTAATTTTCTCTCAGCCGGAATGCTTCCTCCTGTGTTTTCAATGGCTACTGTTCTTTAACAGTTTTGTTTCCCCAGATGGTTCATTAGTCTAGAGCCGAGGTGCAATGAAGAAAAATTGTATTACTTTTGACCTAAACGGTTCACCCTGCAGAGCAGTGACCTGAAACAGAAACTAACCACTGCACTTCAGGGTGGATCACAGTGGAACCAGCTCTGGCCTCGTATCTCTCTGTGAAAAGGAAGAAGAAATATGAAATCATATTTAAGTCTGTTTGTTTTTAAAACCTCAATTTTTAAAAAGTTGAGGGGTTGTGTAAAATGTAAATAAAACAGAATGTACGACTTTGCAAATCTCCTAAACCCATATTTTATTTACAATGGAACACAGTAAAAATATCAAGTGATGGAACAAAGAATTGTACCACATGGCATTTATGATTTCCAAAAACAATTTTAGATTTTGGATTTGTCTGAGCAAAGAATAATTTTGTGACATTATGAACTATAGATTATGGGATATTCAGTCTTTTCAATTTTATATTAACATTATTCTGAATTACATAGTTACACCATTTCTAGATAGTTTTTTAGCAGATTCTGAACCTCTGCCAATATTTACTTTCTGAGAGATTCAGCCCTTTTAAATGTTTTTATACCCAGCCCCTTTGCCATTTAACCCAACATGTTGCAAAATGTTCCTCCAGCTATTTCGTACTATTTTTATTAACAGCTTTTGGTTGCTCCAGTCTCAACTTTTCTAAGAAGTGTTGCTGCAATCAAATTCAAATTACCTTGATTTTTTTGCCTAAAGTTTCTTTGATTAAGTATTTAGTGTGTTTAATACTGTTTACATTTGAACAAAATATGAGTTTATGACAGGGCTATTTGACTAAATTGCTCTGGGGGCCACAGTTACTGCCGGTCAGCTGAGGGGCCGAACATCCAGCAATTAAAGTCATTATGTAAATAAACCAAGTATTACAAAGATCTGTTACATTTGAAATAGTTTATTTTACTGCATTTAATCATGAATACAACATACAGAACCCTATAAAAGTAGTGATAATTACATATTATTAAAAACAAAAAGAACACATTATGCCTCCTATTAGACACAATTACTATTTTGACATCTCTGACTTGCCAAATTTTTAAATCAATTTTATTTTCACTTTCATCATTTTATCTTCAACTGCTTGTAATTTTAACTGTCTTGAGTGTTTATAGAAATGTTTTTACCAGCTTCTAGCCAAGATTCTGACGTTTCTGTAGATACCAAACATGTCTATGTTTAACTAAAAGAACTTAGAGTAATTAAAGTAGAAAACCGAGGGGTTTGGGCTTAAGAGATGAATAAACCAAATGGCGGGTCAGTTGAATAGCCCCGGTTTATGAGATTTGCAAATCTCCATGCTATTTCCCATTATTCCCATTATTCCCAAATTTTTGTTAACATGGAAGGAACCTAAAACTTCTCACATAGCAAAGTTTGCCTGGCCCAGTTCTGGCCAGCACAAGGCACTTAAACTCAGCCCAGATACCACAAAGAATGATTGCCCTTTAGTGGCCCAGTTATGCAAATAGGGGTCTCTGCAGTTACAGTTTCCTATGTGTGGGTATAGTTTGGGTAAACCATGATTGGTTGGACTGACAAATGGGCATGGTTTGGGTAAACCATGATTGGTCGGATTGATGTGTGGGTTTGGGTAGGCTACAATTGGTTGAATTTGATGTGTGGGTGTAGTTTGGGCAAACCCTTATTGGCCAAATCAACATGTGGGTGTAGTTTGGGTGAACCATGATTGGTCAGATCAACGTATTGGTGTAGTTTGGGTATACCATGATATTAGTCAGATTCACAATTGGGAATAGTTTGGGTAAACCATGATTGGTTGGATCGATGTGTGGGCATAGTTTGAGTATACTACGATTGGTTGGATTGACAAGTGGAAGTAGTTTGTGTAAACTGTAAAGGTTGAATTTGGCATGTGGGCATAGTTTGTATGAACCATGATTGGGTCAAATGGATTTTTGGGCATGACTGGTCTGATTTACATGTGGTTGTGGTTTGGGTAAACCATAATTGGTTGACTTTGATATGTTGGTGTAGTTTGGTAAATCATGATTGGTCAGATTAATGTGTATACATAGTTCCAAACCACAACTGCATCATTTGTGGCATGCCTTCTTAAAAACTGTGCCATTTTTGTCAGACCTGAGCCACACCTGTTTGCTATGTGTGTGGTACTGGAAGAAGCCAATGGTCTCATGCTAGCTTCAACTCCTGGGTTCCAGTCTGAAGTCTATCTACAGTTTATATACTCTTTGGTCTAGCCTTATTAATGTTTATGAGTTGTACAATAGTTATAAAACTGTCCAGAATCTTTTTTACATGTACATTCTCTCTTACTTTGTTAATGAWAAAGAGCAGCTTGTGCTGAAATTCAAATTAAACAAAATAAAATTATTTTCTTTGTTCATTTGGTGATTTTGTTTAAACAATGCAAGACATTGCTGTTTACGCACTAAAACCGACACTGCTAAAAAGCATGCACAGTGATTCGACTGCACACAGATAAAATAGGCCTTTTATAAAACATTAATCTAAATGATAATTTTACATTAATCCTGGAATCTAATTATCTGTACCTAAGCCTCAACTTTAAACTTATCCATGTTGTTGTGGTTGACCCTTATCATATAAGTCAAATAATAAAACATCAATGCTGTCTGGTTTCTTGTTACAACTTGTACATTTAATGCAGATTAAGTGTGCCATTCCTTGTGTTTTGATGTACTCTAATTAATTAAAGCTTCATCAGCCCCTCCATGCAGCATCTTAAGCCCTAACAATCTGCTAACCTTGATGACATCCACTCAGTGAGAGCCTTAGATCAGATTTATTGTAATGAGATCGCTGCTTTCAAAGTCAGCAAGATCCACTCCACTGAGTTCTTAGCAAAAATAGCCACAAATCAGCTTAAAGGGGCAATATTATGTGTGTCTCCGGCATATAAATAAGTACTATGCCATAATAAAGTATCCATTGCCCCTTTTCCACTAGTGCCACTTAGTGTAGTGTCAGTACGGTTCAGTACGGTTCCAAGCCATTTCCATTAGGCCAGATCCATGGAACCGGCACTTTTTTTAGTACCTACTTCATTGTGGTTCCAACCGGCCTCAGCTGGCACCAAAATGCGACGTCAAGAACACTGTTCGTCACTGATTGGCTAAATTTTTGCAACTGTTTAAAATTTCAAAAGTTATTCATCAAATGTGTTTCCATCTCTCATTTTGCCCATTAATTTTTATTCAAAATACCTAAAAACCACCTCCACCAACTACCCAAAACACACCCATTGGAACCGGACTGGAACATCAGCGGAAAACCAACCTGTCCGACCCATACCTGCACCGACCATTCTGACACTACACTAAGTAGCACTAGTGCAAAAGGGGCATATGTCACCTTTAGTTGTTATTAAGATGCTTTTTTTATGTTTAAATAGAAAATAAACTTATCCTCTCATCACTTTCTCTTCTAAATGCCTTGAAATTGGCCTCTGTCTCTTTAAGAACCACCTTCCGCTTCTATCTCGTCCATTTCGGTGCGGGGAGGGGGCTGCTATGATGCAGTTTACTTGGCATCTGAAAATACATTTCCTCAYAGGTATTTTTAATCTGAAAATAGCTTCACTGAGTGAGAGCTAATGTTGAGAGCTCAGCAGACAGTTAAGTTTCAATTTCACTTTCACCCGAGAGCCTGCAGGAGTCATGGGCGGGGTGTGTGGGGAGTGGGGAGTGGGGTGGGTGCTCCGTGATGAGGAAGTTTGGCTTAAAGACACGTCCCAGGGACATTTCTGGTCCCAAAAGGCGTTTCTGGTCCCCACCTTTTGCTCCTCAGCATGGCTGCCTAAAAACGCTGCAGGATTTCTCAAACATGCATGAATGAGTCAGAGCAAGGCTTTGGGCATGTTTTTAATGAGAGTATAACATTATAACATGATATAAAACTCAAAAAAGTTGATTTTACATTATATAGCCCCTTTAAAGTAAAATGTCAATAATGCATAACAATAGCTAGCTGTTTTTTTTTTTTTTCTAGACTATGCCTGGCCTCTACCCAGTGCCCTGTGCCCGATCTGGATCTACCTGGATGTGTTGTTCTCCACGGCCTCCATCATGCACCTGTGCGCCATCTCCCTGGATCGATACGTCGCCATTCGCAATCCCATCGAGCACAGCCGCTTCAACTCCAGAACCAAAGCCATGATGAAGATCGCTGCTGTCTGGACCATCTCCATAGGTCAGCACGTCCTCATACCTGACAATTTCTATCAAAAACTGATTCAGCACACCTTACTGTATGCAAAATTACAGTTAAAACCACCGCACGTGCATACAGCTTTCTTCAATCATCAAGATGTGTGCTGCTGTCCTCACAACACGTGACTGAGTGAAGCTAAACACCCAGGGAACAAAAATAAAAAGTTGACAAAATGCTTGCCTTCTTGCATTTACTGAAGGTTTCTTATAACCTTTTTGCAACTGAAATATACAGAATAGAAAAAAACACCTAATTAATACACATCAATTTCACATACACACTCTACAATTAAAGGATTAGCTTAGCTCAACCTAGCTTAAACACATGCTCTCTACATAGCATTATTAAATGAATTATTAACACATGGTAAAAGCCATTCTCAACACAATGCTTGCAAAGATGAAAATATTCCAAGGTGTAAACGATTAGGGTACATTCAGAGAATGAACTGTTTTTGCATTTATCTTTGTGGACACTCTGTACTAGAAAAAAAAGTCAAAGGTAGTATAGTGAAGCTTTCACTCCTCATGTCTGCACGTAGTATGATATGAAGGTTGAGATCTGACCAGAAAGTCAAACCCAAAAACCATCCTAATATTTTCTAGCATGTATTTACTTACTTAAAAACTATTAAATTAAATTAAATTAAATTTATTATTAAATTATTATTAAACTATTATTAAATTTCTCACTGTCTTTTGTAAATATATATATAAAGAGTGGTGCTGCCTGCAATCAACATGGACAAAATGATTTACCATGTATTTTAGAAAACGTGTGCAGCTTAAACTGAATTACAGACATATGGCAAAAGCTGCGCTGTCTTAAAACTACTGTACATAAAATGTAGAAAAGCTGTGCAGCTTAAAGTTAAATACAGAAAATTCTAGAAAACTTAAATCACCGAAATATCTTAAAAAGTGCAAGAAAAGTTGCACTTGTGGCCTGAACCAATCCAGGGTAAATTCATAAAATAGGACTCTTGTCAGGATAGTAATGCAGCAGATTAAACAGAACCAATAACAGATGCATTTGCATGATAGCTGTGTGGAGGTAGAAAGTTATTGATTTTGGAGACCCCAATGTCCAATGTCATTTTTTCTGTTAATCACGAGTTCCGATGCATCAGCCAATTAATAAAAACTGTAGAGTTTCTCTGAGACATATAATAGGCTTAAAGGGTCACCTCACTGAACCATGAAATAACAGTTTTAAGTAAGTTGTATTACCAGAAAAAGAATGTTTGAAAACATCATTTTCTGCCTCATTACTGCTATAATGGAGGTCGATTGTCAGCTGAACTTGTCTGACGTTTTTCGTTCAACACTCCAAACACCCAGTGAGGAACTTTACTTAGAAATGTATTCATAATTTGTATTAATAATTTATTTATCACTAAGATTTCTTGTTTCTGTTCATTTGAAGCAAATTAGATTTTTCTCACTAAGGTCATTACTAGATTTGTGGCTATTTGTTTTTAAAAGGCAATTTTAAATTATTTTGTCGTCTTGTTATTATTTTTCTTCTCCTTATTAGGTCCTGAAAATTAAGTGAGATTTTATCTCCTTTCTACTTCATTCAGTTTGTTTGAAAAGTAGCAAATTTTGCACTGAATTTAAAATTCCACTTTTTTGTTGCACTAAGGTGAATTCTAATTCTGTGTGGATGTTTTTTTTAATATATTTATCTATGTACTCTAAGCTACATAAGAAGGCCTATTTACCTTAATGCGATGATAGTTGTGAGCAGTGGTGGGCACAGCTAACCAAAAAGTTAGGTTCACTAACCACTATTCTGCTAAACGAATCTTATCTCTGCTAACGCTAATTAGCTAACAGACAAAAACATTAATGGAAGCTAACGCTAACAGTTGAGACAAATGTCACTCAGCCTGTGCCACACGACTTTGACTGTGTCCAAATTCAGGGGCTACGTCCTTCGAAGGACCCAGCCTACCCAGTATAGGTGGGACGGGTCCTTGGTAGACCACGAAGACCAGAAAAAAGTAGGTGTGCATTTGAACGGTCTAGCCTACTGCTTTATTCCTGCCCTTACCCTTGCGTATGTCCTGTTGCCTGGCAAATGTGACGACGTTAATCAGAAGCAAAAATCAATCAAAATTAGTAACATGTCAGTATGTACTGTTATCACAAAACAACAAAATTAGCTTAAACGTAATATTTGTTGGCCGTATCGGAGGAGTCTGGATTTGGACAGCCTCCAGCATGGCGCTGTGACTTACGCAGCTGAGAAATTCGGATTAGAGTAGACCCAATTTACAAAAAAGGCAAGATGGCGGAGGAGTGAGACGTGTGTCGCGTGGCTCCCGCTCCGACTTGTTCTGTTTGTGGTTCTATACCAAATGTCCTTGCTGTTTTAAACATTTGGTCCGTCCAGACTCGACCCCTGAGTGATTCTTGCCTGGAAGAGTAGAAGAATGGTGACAAACTCGAGGAAAGGCAAACATTCTAGCTTGACAGCTGTTAGGCCCGACGCCGTCCCGGAGCAGGCTGCAGCTAAAGCCGGACCTTCGACGTCCTCCTCTCCCTCCCGCAGCGAGGTGGACGCACTCTCCTTGAAGTCTGACATTCTTGCCGCTTTAAAAACCGATCTCTCAGCTGTGATCAAATCTGAAATAAAAGCGGCTTTGGCTGAAGAGTTTACTCTTATTAAAGGGGAGCTACAAGCGGTGAGAGCTGAAGTGGCTAACGGCACGATGCTACTGCGCGCAGATCTGGACCATGTTAAACAGAGCGTTAAGGAGGTGGAGGATGGTTTGTCAACCTGGTCCGATGAGGTGGTTTCTCTGCGCACCACCATGTTGGAACTGAAAGAAGAAGTCGACGGGCTCAAAAGGAAGTGTGACGATATGGAAGGGCGCCTGAGAAGGTGCAATTTGCGGATTATTGGAGTTCCTGAAATGCCAGAATCCAGCTCCACTTCAGCAGTGGCTAAACTGCTAGTAGAGGTTCTACAGATGGATAAAGAGCCACTGGTGTACTGAGCCCATCGCTCTCTAGGTGGAAACAGGTCAGGCGATAAGCTGCTGGTTATTGTTGCTAAGCTGCACTATTATCAAGAATGTGTGGAAATACTGCGTCGGGCTCAGAGTTGTGGTCCTCTTCGTTTTAAGGAGGCACAGATCATCATCCCATCTGACTACATGGCAGCTGTGGCCAAGGCTCGAGCGGCGTTTACGGAGGTGAGGAGGCTTCTTCGCAACCGACGAGATGTTCGCTATGGCCTGCTTTTTCCTGCACGGCTTCGCATCTCTCTTGGGGAGGAAAACAAGGAGTTCCTGGATGCCAATAAAGCAATGGACTACGTTAAAAAGAGGATCACCTCGGCGATGGACAACGAGGACCGGCGTTGACCGCAGGTCCAATCTTCATCGACCCATTGTGACTGTCAGGTTGTAATGAACCTTCTAACTTTATGTCCCGCGTTATACCTTGATTTAATTTTAGACATTATTCTGAGGGACGACATTCCTCTTTTTGTTCWATGTACGAGAGTTTCACAGGGGGTCTGTCCAGTTCTTGGTTATTGATTTATTTATCAGTGCTGCAAGGAGCATAAACAGTAAGAGTAATAATACTTTAAAGTAAGGGAACCCCTTTTTTTGTTATTGTTATTTAGTTGTGGCGGGAGTCCAGACAAGGAGGTAAGCCCCCCAGTATAAGCACAAATGTGTGGATTTTTTGTTTGTTGGGTTCTCCATGTTTTTTAGGAGAAAGGGGTGGGACTATACCGGATCTATTTGTTTTGAGAATGTCTTTTTCAGGTTATTTTTTTGTGATGGTTTGTGGATATTGTACTACAGTCAAATTGACCATACATGAGCAGTTCTAATATTACCAGGTTCATCAACAGTCACCCAGTTAACTGTGTGAGTTGGAATGTGAAATCAAGTAACTCAGTGTGAAACACTTAATATGTTTCCACACTGCCTCTAAATCAGAGCCAAACTGGGATTAGATATCACAGATTAGTAACAGATTAGTTTTCACATCTGTCAGATGTGGGCATGTTACATTAAAGACAAAAAGCTGACTAAGGATTTAAATTTTCAGCCATGACAGAAGTGATTTTACTGTATTTTACTGATGGTAACAGAAAAACTTTCAGTATATAAC
>NW_013952716.1:483440-489384 GCF_001266775.1 Austrofundulus limnaeus | reverse complement strand
CCCCGGGATATTTTCTGCTGAATAATCAAGTGAAGAGATCAATTTCTCAAGTAGGTTTGTGCATGTGCACTTTCTCTGAGCTGAGCGCTTAGGGATCGGATGACTTTTAAAACTTTTCTTCCAGCTGTCCCTCCCTCTCTATAACCTCAGACCTCCCCCGATGTTGTTTCGTGGCCTTTTAAACCCGGGGGCTTGTAAAAGTCTTCGCATACACACTTAGATGAACACACTCGTACACACCCAAATACAGACTGCCTGAGTGAATCGGAACGTRCCCTGACCTTGCTGCAAAGATGTCTCCATGCAAACTCTTTGCAATATTTCATGAACCATCTTAGGATGAATTATTGCTGAACAAGCGACAATGTTTCTCTAGACGTACAAATTGTAAACCAAGAAAACCGAACACTGTGAGTGCTACAATTACCATTTTATTGTCCCCATTACCTTTATTTAAAAAAAACATTTGGCCAATATAATGTTGCAGTTTGATTGTTTACCCTTTTTTCCATAGGTACATAAATTTTTTTATTAATTCCACCTTGTGCTTGATACGTTGAGGACAAGGCTAGGAGGGACAAACTCAATGACTTCTAAAAACTAGCTATCATGTAACTTTGAATGGACTAAACCCAACGCCATTTTGAGGGAGTCGCGCAACCATACTGCTTTCACGTAGTGCAGTGTTTGCTTGCAGTAATCATCAGAACATTGAAATTGTGGGGAACTACTTCCACAAAACACACTTTGTGAATTGGCAAGTTAAAGCTGCAGTCTGTAACTTTTTAAAATTTATATAATTTTGGCATATTTGTTAAAACTGTCACTATGTCCTGACAGATTGATATTAGACAGATAATCTCTGGGGAAAAAAAGGGGAAAAAAAACTCTTCTGGCTCCTCCCGGTGGTCCTTCTGCCCTCTGTTAAAATCTCTCCGACCCGGAGACCAAACAGCCAATCAAAAGTGAGGTTTGTCTCATGCACGAGCTGTTCTTGCCCACCCCCGACCCTGCCCGCATCAGTTTTCTTTTTTGGTTGTTCATCATAAATCCACTATCCACTTTATTGTTGTACTACATGACATGAATGACAAACTGAAAAGCCTCCAAATGCTTTTCCCTTCAGCAAATCGTTGTGTTTATAAAGAGTTCATCTGTCCCAAATGAGGCAGTGGTCATGTCCCCCTAGTGGTCTGGCTTAGTTACTGTTTGCAATCGATCTTTTCGTTGTTCCATGCATAATGTCTGTTATTTTGACAGGTAAAAGAATTGTACTTGTAAATTTGATTCGTARTTGTAATGTGGCAAAGTTGTAACTTTTTAACTTGTATTTGTAYCTTAAAAACTTGTATTTTCACATAAGAATTGTACTTGTAAATTTGATTCGTACTAGTAATGTGGCAAAGTTGTAACAAATTTATGTACGTTTATAGACACATGTACAAATTTAGACTCTTACACATACAATAATTCTGACAGTTCTCTTACCCGATGCTATTGGCTGTCCTAAAAGTCGCTAGAAGTCGCTAGATAATGTCATCACCTAATTTGCATAGTTGGATGTTTTCCAATAATTGTGATCTGAGCTATAGGAGAGATGATAAAGAGTGAAAAAGTGAATAAAAACACTAAATATGTTTAGAACTGCAATTAAACTTAATGAAATAAAACAATTTTATAAATTTAATGGTTATATTCACATAAATTACATTTGTGGGAATCTTAAATTTAATCTGCAGACAGTTCGATGTCATGAGACACAGCGAGGAAGAGGTGAAGTGACTGATCTGTGAGTCAAACACAGCTGGGTCCAGAGATTTAGTTTAGAGAGACAGTTCCAGAGAAAAACATTACAATAAATATTACATCCCGCTTTGTAAACCAGACAGAAGCAGTGGCAGCTTTGTGCATGCGTGATTCATTTTCAGCGGTCTCTTCTCAGCTGACTTCAGCCGAGGGTGGGGGTAGGGGTTGGGGTGCCGCACAAGGCTTCAGTGACTCGGACAGCTTTAGGAAGGGGGAGGGGCTCACTGCACCGCTCACTGCTTGTGGAGGAACAGAGGAGGAAAGAAAAAAGTGCTTGAAAAATGCTGTCGCCAAAGCTCCTAAAAGTCTCTAAAAACACTGGGAAAAGTCGCTAGATTTGTTGCTAGTCGCTTTTTGGGAAAAAAGGTCGCTAGAGGGGTCTGAAAAGTCACCCGATCTAGTGACAAAGTCGCTAAGTTGGCAACACTGGAGCTGAGAGCAGGGGGAGGGACTAGAAGGTTGTATCTGTTCAAAATTTTTCTAAGTTTTTGGGTTTTCAAGAAACTACATACAGCAGCTTTAAGAAATACAAATAAATTACGAAATAAATAATACAAAAATTAAAATTAAGAGTCTTTTCCTCGGTGTTGCTTTGTGAGCAGCTACCATTTTGAACTTTGAACCACTGGAGCGATGATCCTGTTTAAATTTACGACTAATAATTGAGAATTTCCCACTTCCCAGTACAGCTGGGCCACAGCAATACCCGGCGAAAATGCAGTGAAATGGAAATTTTACACTGAAATTTTTTTCGACTACTTTGATCCCTGTGCAGCTCTCTCTAGTAGTGGGAAGCGGTCATTTTGCATGGTCCTTGAGCTTGGAGATCAGACGACTTGAGTGTTCTTCACACTCACTTTCTTTGGATCTGTGGTTGGGGAAAATGAAGATTTAAAAAATAACTTTGGCACAACACTGATGCTTCCATTGTGAGCATGAAGAAATTTATAGTTAGGGCTTAGTACTGATTATATACAACACAGAGTATTAGGGTTTTCTATTTTATAATACCTTTATAATGTTTGTTATATTTCTTACAATGTGTTAATTGAAATAGAGTAGATACATGTCCGAATTATAACAACACATAATTAAAGCTGTATTAACATTGGATTGAGGGTTGTTTGTATGAATGCCCATGATTCAGCTGTAGGCCAGCAGGGGGCGAACTCGGGCATTGAAGCTAGTGGATGTATATAAAAAAGTGACTTCCTGGTTATGAGCCAGTGTGGTTTCGTCGTCATCCTGAATGGCATTAAACCCCACTCCGGAATTCTGGTGTTATATGGCGTTATTTCACACTGGTGTTTTATCTGACTTCAGCCGTTATTGAACACATATTTTCTTACAAGCTAATGGCTTAAAATGAACATGTGAGACACAGGATGCTGGGCAGATGTTGCAGTGTTCACTGTCGTGTTCAATGCGCCAACTAGTGGTGGGGTGTCTGAAGTTGGCTTGAAAGTCTCAACTCAAAGCAATAAAAATGTCAAACATACATCTTATTCCTCCATAAAAAAAAAACTCTAGTTGGGACTCTTGAAAGTCAAGGTACCACTGTACATGATTAAGGAGGTGAGCCATGCTTGGAAACATTAAGAAAATGGCATAACCTTTTATCCTTGTGTAAAATCTAATATTAAGCCAATTTTCTGCTGCTTTGAATAACCACATTTCAACCTCCTGTATTATGTTTGTTAGTTAGAAATCCAGAGTGTCAACACAGACTGTTCTTAGAGCGATCAATAACTTTAGTACAACTCAGGCCAGCATCACATTCATAAGTTGTTTACACAAAAGAGCAAGAAAACCAGCAAAAAAATACAATTTGCAATCTGCAATTTAGAAAACAATTCATATCTACTTGAGTAAGAGTTGGAGTATTTTTCTTATTATAAGAACAATAAAACATTGCATTGATTTTACGCAGTCTAAAGTGAAGAAAATAGAGAATCAAGCATATGTGGGTCATGAATGCATCAGACGTTTGCAATAATGGGTATGATATTCTTTCTTCAGTTTGGTTTTGAGCATTTGTGTGATAAAATCTGTTCATTTTGACTACTAAATCTGAAGAAATATTGCCTTTTTTTCTTGCTGGTCTTTTATTAAACCCCTCAGGAGGTTGAGCACCAAAACATTCAATGGCCATTGAAGTCTGAGGGGACGTACATCAATCGATGCTGGGGGATTAGTTATTAAACAACTAATTGAAGGTCTATTAGCTCACCACAGAAAGATTTTTTTAGTCGTTTTTCCTCCCTCTATAGAGCCATAAAGCCTGAGGTGTCAACTCTAAAACCTATTCCAGACACAGAGGTTTCTTCTTTTTTCATAAACTTCAAAAACTTGGTTAATTATAAGTGTTTTTTTTTTCAAGTTTAGACCAATGCAGTTTTTAGAGGAGAGCTTTTGAATCAGGCTTTTGCTCGAGAGAGTAGTTTATTCTTTTAGCAATACTTACAGCAAGGGTAGGCAACTGGCAGCCGCAGGCCAAATCCAGCCCATGCCCTCACTCGAAGGCAGATTATTTGGGAGGCAACAGCTATACCAACTGAGCCACAGTGCTGCCCTGTTTAAAAATAAAAACAAATTTTTAAATCTAGTCCCCATTCTAAAACCACTGTTCCTAATATTAGCATGCAGGGTCTCAGGATGTTGTCTGTGAGGTGTACCAGTTCAAATTTTCTTCCGAAGTCTACGGTTTTCTCAAAACTCCCTACTGCACCTTTAACTCTAAAAAATAATAATAATAATCGAAAGATGACCTATACATATCAGAAGGTGATTCTCCAAATTGTTTATTTGTAAAATTACTTAAATATGACAAGTTTTTTGGGTTACCATCAATGAGTTTCTGTAGGGACCACTGTTAGAGTGCTTTGTGATAGACAGCGATAGACAGATTTAATGAGTAAACTAATTGATTGAACAATTTTGTACAGTGTAATTTTTTTTGACAGTGAATGTAATTTGTTAATTTCATTGGCTTTTTTTCAAAGGTAACAAAAGGTAAAATTCTCCATTTGCTTGAATGTACACATCTGAAAACACAATTATGAGTGCTTGTTACCAATTCTTCCATTTTGCCATACCCAGGAACTACATTTGTTTTCTTTAACCTGAAAATGTTTCTACACTGTTGAACAAACGTTTTACTCTTCTTTTCCTTTTAAAATCTCATCTTCTTTGGACTGAACAAATACAGCGGAGTAATCCTTCTTAGGGTAATCGGTTCAGAAGCGCAGGGAGGCAGCACCATCTTAAAATGAAAATCCCAAGTTTTTGGACTAAACCAAAAAAAAAAGCTATGCTGAAGAAAAAAATATCTCCCTGATTGACATCTTCAGAAATTCTTCAAACTTTTGCAGCATCCTTCCTTTCTCTGTAGTTTCACAACTGACTGCTCTTTTCCCAGATAAGACATGCCTTTCTTCTTCTGCCTTCAGCTTTGACCCCTCCGAAGGTTTCTCCCTTCTACCTGCTGCTATGATTGAGGTTTGCGAAGTCTTACAGCGATCGATGTTGAAAGATTATCAATGAAACGTCCTTCTGGAGATTTTTGCAGTGATTCATGCTGTTATAATAACACACGCTGCTTTACTTGAAGGTTGTTTAACTTCCATCAGTTTATCTAGTTTAAGCTTTCATAACAAAACTTTTTATACCGAACTTTATAGATTCTAGAATATGAAAATGGTGCATTATATTTTCATCAGATTGGTGTAATCACTCTAACAGGGTTTGTTAGATGAGTGTAACAGATGGTACAGATTGTTTAGAGGTGTGGATATGAGGTACTCTTGTTTCTGTAGAGCACCGTGTTGGATTCAGTGAGCAGACAGCTCTTGTAGTCAATCATATTTTTAACGGCTGCACCAGCCTAGGATCTAGAAAATTTTCCATGGGGGGGTGGTGGGGGGGGACAAAAGCTCTAGGCAGGATGGCAATGCAGGATCACTTCACTGAAGTACTGTACATAAGAAATTTCCTATATCTAAATAGTCAACAAAACATCCATAAAATACTTTTAAACACTATTTATTGTCCTTTTCTCTTCTAAGAAACTTCTAAGTTTTAGTGTGTGTGTGTGTGTGTGTGTGTGTGTGTGTGTGTGTGTGTGTGTGTGTGTGTGTGT
>NW_013952716.1:479599-482831 GCF_001266775.1 Austrofundulus limnaeus | reverse complement strand
TAATAACTCTCAATATTTCTACTTTTAAATTCCATTTTCATTTTGGTCTGCAATGTGCAAGCATCAAGATTTTTTTAAAAAGTAGCCCATTATAATCATAGCTTATAATATTATCATAGCAGCTTATTTACTTCRTTGATCTGACAAAACAAATGTAACGTGGTTTAATTGTGCCTCGTTGTCATGATATTGATCAAATAAAGACATCAGTGAAACTGCAGCTCCTAAAAATCAAACCCGAAATTTTATTTTCATATCTAAACTTTTCATGTTACTGTGCTTATTGTAAGCAAAACTAACATGGAAATAGGCTAACACTGTCACTGTCGTCATTACACTGTGAACGTCAAACACTATACCAGGTATTTCATTCATTACAAACTTAACTTTACTGTTGTGTGTTAAAACATCAGCTAGAGAAACTTACTTTAACTGCAGAGAGTTGGAAGCTCAGTGACTCCACTCTGCAGCAGACAGACTGCCTCGTCAATGTGACACATGTTCTGCCTGCGGAGCGGCAGGCGGTGTTTGGAGCAGGGCCGTAACTAAGCTTTTCAGGGGCCTCAGATTATATTCAAAACTGTATATTTTTGGTAAATAGATGTGTATTTTGAAGGTTGTAATGGGCTTTTGGACTAAAAAACAGTTAGTAATTACAAATATTTTAGAAACGTAGAAGTAGGGCTGCTGGGGAGGTGGGGGGGGCAGCTCTACCACGGGGTGGGGGGGGGTGCAGTTGCCCCCCTGTAGATCCGCCCCTGATTTGATCTGATTCATCGCAGTACAGTCATGACATTTCAACACTGTTGATTTCATTTTCAGCACTCCATTCTTGGTCAACAAGTATGGTTCTTTGGCCTACCATTTTTTTATCTCGTTTATTTTTAACATTTGGTCAATGAGTAATAGCCTGAGAAAACTATCACAAATACATACTACTCCTATTAAACTTTATATTTTTCAACAATTTCATATCTATTTTTTAATAAATGCCGTAGTAGATTAAACATGCAGCAACAGTTCTCCATAATTCAAAGGGTTAGGATTTCACAAAGCAGCTCCCTGCTGTTTGCTCCTGGGTTCCTGGTGGTTTTTTGAGCCGTTCATACTCCGCTGAGTCTGCCTTTTTTTTCTTTTTTTCTTTTTTTTTTTAATCTGGTAATGCAGTAATCAAAACTCCAGCAGCCTTCCAAAGCCATGTCATGATCTGCCACAGAGCGAGTCTGTTTAACACATATTGTGTTTGTTGTTCACTCAGAAGATTTAGACACTGGCTTAGCAGCTGCAGCTCGGACAGATAACTAGTACGGCCCAAGGAAGTAAAAAATCGTCTGCATTTTGAGAGCAAATTAAAACTGCTCAGCAAGAAGTTTAATAGGTGGCTGTCCAAAGTCACGTTGTAAACTATCGCACAGAATAGCCAGGAGTTATTCATCGTGCACCACTCAGGTTTAGGGAGTCTGTTCTGCTCTAAATTATACCATCAATTCACTTGCTGCCTCCGTCTCAAGGCGATGCAGATGGTTTTATCTCTGCTGTTCTTCTGATTTAGTGGGGGGATAATGCTGGTTTTTTTTTTCAAGGTGGATGGAGGGAAGTGGAACTAAAGTCTCATTTCAAACTCTGCTGTACTCCTCACCTGTAACGTTACATGGTATTTGAGGCAAGCTGGGAAAATGAGGACTCAAACCATGCTACTGGGAGGCCTCATCAGTCAAATCCATTTGCATTCATGAATAATTTGGGCGTTCATGGAAGAAAAATGTTTGACACTCAATGCAAACAAATCTGTACTCCTGGGAGGTGTCTGAGCATRGTGTGTGCTTGACTGGAGGTAACTGTAATGATCAAGTTTGTCATGCTGTCATTGCACCAAATTGTATTTTTCGTGTTGGTCTGGGTAAAAATTGTGCAAGAAGAAATGATGCACCTTGAAGTTATTTTAGCTCACTCAGAGGACTGGGAAGGCCTGTTGTTTCTGTGAGATTAAACCAGGATGCTTTTCACGCTTCTGTTAGATGTTTTACAATTCAAACATCAGTGTTTTTTTAAATACACTTAGCACATTTTATTTTTTAACACCTTATATTACGACAACTCATTTTCCACTGCAGACAAACAWTCCCCAAATCTGATCTGCTCAAAGCATCCATCTACCCATCTATCTATTTACTCGATCACTCATGTCTCATTTTATGACTCTTACATCACAGAGGTAGCAGTGAGCGAATCAATCCAAGTATTTGTAATGATGCCAACATGATGGGAGTTTCAAGTAGAACTCTGCATTTCTTCAGCTACATGTCCTGGACGACTGAGTATCCACAGCAACAGATGATTCTATGTTAGAGTCGGACCGTGTCGATACTAATGGGTTGGGATAGTTTATTTTATCGTCCGCTCGTTTTTTTCTCTAAAAAAWTAAAACGTTACACCAGAAAATACGACAAGAGGCTAGATTAAATGTGAACGCTGGGCCTAYAAAGCAGGTCCGATAATAATTTAAMCATTTCTGATTGCACAAGAACCTTAGAATCCCACACACCAACACATGTAGCTTGTGTGGTTATTTCCTCAAACAAAGCCCGTCGCATGTGACGTCACTTCTTCTGCCACAACGAGTCAACTGTGAACTCTTAACAGTTCATACTGAAGTGTGAAGGAGGTCATTTTTTTATAATAATGCAATAAAAAACTATGTAATCTAAGTTATTCAGTGTGAACATAAGCCTTGCATTATTTCCCCACTTCCTGATTCACTCCACACACTCCGTCAAGACCTCCCTGCCTCAGATAATTAGGTGGGAATATGCAGGTGCTGCTGTTCAGAAGCACTACAGTAACTTTCTCTCCTGCCAGATGGGTGGGTGGGCAGGCAGGTAGTAACCGTTCAATACAGAGCTTTAGGTTCAAAACAAACTATGGATTGAACAATAGATTTTTAAAATGTACTTTATCAARWTGTCTRCTGAAGATGCTCTGTGTTGAAGGATCAGTGTGTTCGACTACTCCACCTAGGCTGCATTTTTGAGCGCAGATCCACTGAGAAACTTTTAATTTAATTTTGAATTTTCTGTATCGTTGTCACTGGTAGGCAGATGGGTGGTTGGTTAGGCAGGCAGGCAGGCAGGCAGGCAGGCGGGCGGGCAGGCCGGCGGGCGGGCGGGCAGGTAGGTAGGTAGGTAGGTAGGTAGGTAGGTAGGTAGGTAGGTAGGTAGGTAGGTAGGTAGGT
>NW_013952716.1:465783-478719 GCF_001266775.1 Austrofundulus limnaeus | reverse complement strand
ATGTATATGTATATGTATATTCTATGATTAATGCCAGAATTCTGCAGAAAAAAACATCATAATTGAGCGAAAACAAAAGCACAGTGGGCCTGATCCTCTTTTGTGTTATCACAGATCTTTTAACTTTTCTATTAAGTGTTTCAGCACTTGAGTTTTGAATCTAACCTTAAAAGTCTTTTTAAAGTCTCACCATGGAAATAAAAAAAATCAACCCTGAAGCTAATTAAATAAAAATACGTACTACTCTCTGGCTTCAAGAGCTGCAGTACATCCTGTAAAAATAAAGTTAGTAATCATTTGTGGACAACCCATTGAACAGCCTTAGTTTGGAGGAGGAAATGGTTGGATTGATGAGCCAAATGCTAGTCTGAATAGGACTAAGACTGTTAGTGGATTACTGTCATCTTTTTTTTTCTTCTGTACCACTCTGATCATATTTCTCTCCTCATCACTCCCAAAGAAGTGAAGAATTGGATTGAGAAGAAGGATTGCTGTCATCTTWAAAAAAAGTTCAGTGATATTACTGCTAAAACGTTCTTCACAAATCTTTACATACGTATGTGTCAATTTTACAACACAATACATAGAATACCATGGTTGTTTGCAAGTGTAAATAGCGGCAGCAGCAGCAAGCAGTAGAACTTCTGTTGCAGTTTGAACCACTTTCCACAGGGTTATCATGATGTCATATATCAGAGTGAAAGGTGTTTGCTGCCAGAAAAATATCTAAGTAGGAAGTGTTTGTGCTTTGGATTGCCATAGAGGCCACATTAATCTCAGAGAAATACTTTAAGTAGAAAACTGCTTCAACTAAATGATTAGAAAACTTTTCCTCCTTACGTCTTCCTCTGTAGGCGTGTCGATGCCCATTCCAGTGATTGGCCTCCACAACGAGGACAAGGTCTTCGTCAATGGCAGCTGTGCTCTCAACGAGGAGCGCTTCATGCTGATTGGCTCCTTTGTGGCCTTCTTCATCCCACTGGTGATCATGGTAGTGACGTACTGCCTCACCATCCAGGTAGAGCTCAGTGGTCCTGTTTTTATCTTAGGGGTCTTGAACGTTGCTCTTACCTTTCTTTCTCTTTGTTTCCTCTGCAGGTGCTCCAGAGGCAGGCCACAGTCTTCCTTTACGAATCTAAGACTTCTTCTTCTTCCCAGCAGCGTCTGAGCACACCAGCAATCACAATCACACTGGAGCCTCCAGAGTTACACCTCCCTCAGATCAATACAATCTCACCTTCAGACTCACAAGGTAAACTCYAACAAAGACAGAGCAGCTGAAAAATTCTCCACAAATACATTTATACTCAAAATGAAATGTAAAAACCAAAGTTAGTCATTTCGCTTTTTATCTTTAGTAACTTTTACTTTACCTTACCGTACTTTTACATTACTTCACAATACTTGTATGCTACCCCGCAACACTTTTATGTTCTTTAGCAAAACCTTTACCTTATCTTGCTTTATGTTCTCAAGCAATATTTTTACATTACCTTACAATACTTCTAAATTTTTTTAACTCACAATACTTTTAAGCTACTATGCAATATGTTTAAGCTACCTCGCATTACTTGTACAATATCTCACAATACTTATATGTTACCCTGGAGTACTTTTACGTTCCTTAGCAATACTTTTACATAATCTCGCAATACTTTTACATTCCCACACAATACTTTTATGTTACCTCGCAAAACCTTTACACTACCTCAATTTATTCACCTTATCTTAAAATACATTTACACTACTTTTCAATACTTTTACGTTACCTCGCAGTACTTGTACATTACCTCACAATACTTGTGTTAACCTGCAGAACTTTTATGTTCTTTAGAAATACTTTTACACTACCCTGAAATACATTTACTTTCCTTAGCGATCCTTTTAGATGATCTTGCAATACCTTTACATTCACACACAATAGTTTTTTTTTTTTTTTTACCTCGCAAACCTTTATATTCCCATGCAATACTTTTACATGACGTTGCAATGCTTTTGTGTTATCTCGCAATTAGGCATCGGCCGAATACCGGTTTCAAGGTATACTGTGATATGAAAAAGTCAGTTTGAAAACCAGTAAAATTTTCTGTCACACCTGCCTAGTGCCTACGGCATAAGCATTTTTAGTTTTTCCCCCGGGCCGGGCAGCTGCAACCCCCCCCCCCCCTTCCTCCTCCCCCCCAATGCACCCCTGCAGAGCTGCCTGTCGTCAGCATTCTGTTACGGCTGAATGAAGAGAGTTCCCAAAACTTTTTCCCTGTCTAAAATAATAAAGCCAGCTATATGAAAATACTTTGAATGCTGTAAAAAGAAAGACAGAATGTCTTGTGGACCGTGAAGGTAACACACATGATCACAGCTCCAGGTAAAGTTTATGCTATCTTTGAACGAGCTAACTTTAGCATCAGATTGTGAAACATATCATTGTGTTGCTGTGGCTTAATGCGCTGGTCCCAACTTGTCTGCAAAACTGTTTGAGTTGTTGGATTGTGTATTTGATAAGTTTTAAGTGYAAGGTGATAAAACTGAATGCCTCCTTTAGCCGAGCGGCTCGTTAGCTGAACGTGCGTTTCATAAACACGCATTCATAGTTGTGATTTTTTTGTTTCTGTGTTCATATAATTATATAATCTTTACTTCGAAAACCCTTCTGAAATTTAAAACACAATAAAAACTCCCAACATGATACATTACTTCAACAAAAAGAATTGTCGTGCAGTACACACTGATTTGTCTTAACTAATAAGGCAGTAGAAAAGTACGGAGCGCGCGAGGGGACATGGGAGTTTTTTTCTTTTGCGTTCCCACGCAATAGTATTGCGTTACCTCGCAATACCTTTTGCATTCCCTCGCAAAAGTCATTTATCACAGTTGTGCCTGCCCGTTTTTTAACAAACTCACATGTTCACCATTAGCGACTTAGCCTACTGCTTTAATTCAGCTTCAGAAGGAATATATCACACAACCACACATGGAAGTATGTCATATGCTGAAATTTTAACACAGTGCAGCCACGCAACATCTATGTCTATTTCACGAACTTGTGGCGACACATCCTGTTTTGGTAACCTGATATTTCAAAATAAAAGTCTGATTTAATTCAGTTCATATACAAATCAAACTTTTGCGTGGGAACCCAAAAAAATATTGCGAGGTAACACAAAAATATTGCGAGGGAATGCAAAGGTATTGCGTGGGAACGCAAAAGAAAAAAAGTCCCCCCGTGTCCCCTCGCGGGCTCCATAGAAAAGCAGTTATCTTACTAGATGTAAACTTTATCAGGATAACCTAATCGTATTAAGTACTAAACTTCACAAGTACAGATGCACACAGGTAAATACAATTTTAGCATAACACCATGAGATATAACAGCTTCCTAAGATAATTAAAGTTGAATANTTTGCACAGACAAATATTAAAGTAATGAGAAGAAACCTTGGTAAAATTTTCTCTCATAGCTTAGTTATGAGAAGTGTGAGATAAGTTATTTGCATGAATAACTCATCCCTTACATTAACAAACTCACATGTTCACCATTAGCGAGTTAGCCTTCTGCTTTAATTCAGCTTCAGAATGAATATACCACACAACTACGCATGGAAGTATGTCATATGCCGATATTTTAACACAGTGCAGCCACACAACATCAATGTCAATTTCACGAACTTGTGGGGACACATCCTGTTTTGGTAGCTGGATATTTCAAAATAAAAATTCTGATTTAATTCAGTTCATATACAAATCAAACTTTTGCGTGGGAACGCAAAAAAATATTGCGAGGTAACACAAAAGTATTGCGAGGGAATGCAAAGGTATTGCATGGGAACGCAAGAGAAAAAAATCTCCCCGTGTCCCCTCGCGGGCTCCATAGAAAAGCAATTATCATACTAGATGTAAACTTTGTCAGTATATCCTAATTGTATTAAGCACTAAACTTCACAAGTACAGATGCACACAGGTAAATACAATTTTAGCATAACACCATGAGATATAACAGCTTCCTAAGATAATTAAAGTTGAATATGATAATAGAGAAGATGTTTTCTTCTTTTTTTAAATCCCAATTTCAAAATAAAACTTTTTAAAGCTGTAATCATAATACCGTCATACAGCGAAATTGTGATATTTTTGCCMAAGGTTATCATGCCATCATAATTTCATACCGTCCCATATCTACTCGCAATACTTTTACATTACTTCACAATACTTTTGTGTATGTGAAAATGTGTTATTGAAATAATAAAAAATTGAGTTCATGAATGATGTCATGCTTCCGCACAAAATATCAACTGCCCTTTTAACACTGAATGTACAAAAGGTTGTGTTTGGTTCCAACACTGACAGCAGTTGTCTRAGTTCAGTTTCTTTTTTGAATGTTTACCTTGCAAAAGTAAGGGCAACAGTGATTGTCTGAATATTTACATTTTCCACAATAAGTGTTTTAGAAAAAWTTTCTTGACTGAGGTTGTATTTTTTCTCACACAACCGTAGGTTTTTATAAACCCCTCAGATTGTCTCTTCTTATCCCCTTTGTGCAGAGCTAAAGGCCCCYCCCCTCCAGAGCAGGCGAAACACCCTGAGCTGCCTGAAAGGCGCAGAGCCAAGTATTCTGCTGAGTGCCTCCACCTCAGACAGCATCAGCATCATTCCCAGCTCCGAGGCGGCGTCGCAGCTCAGCTCTCCAGCCACCGGGCCGGGGCGGAGCGATGTCTCAGGTTCCCACGGGAGGCGGGGGATGATGCAGGCCATAAAGAACGAGAGGCGGGCCTCGAAGGTGAGAAGACAAACTGCAGCATGGCCAGAGTGTCAGCTCATCATTTCAGACATAAAATATATTCATGTAAATGTGATGTTTTTAGTATGATGTGAGGTTTCATGTGGGAGGACTATTTAGTTTCCTCATCATGTACCAATTTCCTCACAGTTTATTCTCTGTTTTTTTATTTGTTTATTTATTTTTGCTTCAATCAATCACATTTTGGTATCTTACTAGTCTAAAACATGATGGCAAACAGCTTGGCACAAACACACAGAACTTGGAGCAGTCGCAGCCCAGTGACATWCAGGATTAAGTCCTGCAATGTAGTTTTCCTAATCTTAGCCAAGTATGCCTTACTCTAGCCAAACAACAAAATAAAATAAATAAAAACTTTATGAAACAATGTAAGACTGGCTTCAATTRGCAAATATTCCTTATAGGGCAGCAAGCTGACAAAAATCGCCAAAACAGGAACAAACCCTAAAGTTCTGCGTTCCTTTTTTAGTCTTTTTGTTCCGGTTGCCTCTGCCGTTGAATACATTTGAATAATCTCTTTCTAAGCAGCGGTACAGGTGAGTTTTTCTGACGCAGATGTTTCCTCGCAGCAAGTTCCGAACGTCTCCTCTGACATATTTAAAGCAGCTCATGCCTCCTCTTATCAAATCCACGCAGACACTTTGAGGAACGTCAGAGCGCTTGGAGTGTTGCCAGAGTCGGCGTGCAGAAAAGGGAACTCAGAGACGCGTTCGACCAAATTCACATACGTCTCAGAAGATGGCAAAAAAAAATCTGTATACCTGTATGAATAAATCATTTCCAGTTAAAAAACATTAAAGCTGTAATTGATATTTTTTAACAAACAGAATGAAAATTTGATGTAAACTTATACTCTCTTTTTTTTAATCGCCTGTCACCAAGAGCAGAGTGACAATGTGTTTGACCTTGTGTTTGGGCATGTGCCTGTCTGTTAGCAAAATATCTCATGAACCAGTCAACATATATTAATGAAACTTTCATAAAGTAATTACTCAATTTGCYTCTGCAACTATTTAACTTTTGGGGTCCACTTGATTCAAAATGGCTGTTACAGTCAACTTTAGGCAGCACGACAGCTCAGTGGTTATTACTGACGCCTTACAGCAAGAAGGTCCTGGCTTCAATTCCCGGTTCGGACCTGGGGTTTTTCTGTGTGGACTTTGTATGTTCTCGTGATTGTGTTAATTTTCTCTGGGTACTCTGCCCCCACCACTTCCGCCCAAAAACATGTACAGTAAGCTGCCTCCAGGCCTCCCTTGAAAAAGACACCTGTGATCTCAATGGGACTTTCCTGGATAAATGGTAAAATAAAATAAAAAAAACTGTTATTGTTACAGATATGAACCTAAAAGTGGATGTGGTGACAGTTAAAACTGGGCCGTGGACCATTCTCCGAGGTTTAACTGATTGCAACTAATCTGCTTAAAACTATCTAAATAACTACAGTATTCATACATTGTCTGTTAGCAAAAAACATTGTGAGCCACTGATTTTGTTGAAACTCTCTTGAATTAATACTTGAATGTGCATCTCCAACGGAATAACTTTTGGAGTTATTCCAAATTAAGATGGTTGTCAAAGTGAGCTGACTTTAAACAGAAAAATGACTACAAAGGCCAGGGGCAGATCTAGACTTTTTTGCATGGGGTGGCCATGGTGTTTTAGTGGGGGCACATACAAATAATGAAAGCACTTTGGATTTGAAAAGACAAGATGATCGCCACAGTTTATTCCAAATACCTTTAATTTGGCTGTTTTAAGAAATATTTAACTGAAATTTTATTTGATCTTAGCCAAGAATGATAAAAAAAAACATGCTAAATGCTTGTCACAACTAATTATCCAYCCTTTTTTACACATACAATGTTGAAGATTGGTGTAGAAATAGCCAAAAACAATCTTTACAGAATTCTAATCAAATATACAAAATAGCCACCACAGCTAACTTTAAAAGGATAATGAGTAGCTAAGAATGATCACATGCCGATTYCCAATGCTAKTCCCAAATTAAGCTAACCACTAATGCTAATTTTACAAAGGGCTATAATTTYGCCATTTTTGAATATACACAGACACAGATTTATAATATACCATATCAGAGAATAATCTTTAACAAAATCMAAATGCAAAATCCAAGATCCCCACTCACTTCTTAATTATTTGGGGGTGCMACCTGGGGTGGCCCCTCTGGTTCTGCCTCTGGTAAAGGCCCTGTCACACTAACTTTTTAGACAACTTATACCAACTTATGAAGTTTGTCCAACACTAAAAATGTCTAAGCTAAAGATGGAATTAAAAAGAATCTACTGGAAGCATGTTTTGGACCTATACTGCAATGCTAACAATCAGATCGAATAGCCAAATAAGAGTGAAATAATCAACAAATTTTAATAAGCTGTATAAGTTGTCTAAAACATGTGACAGGGGGTTATCTCAGCCAGTTTTCTGATTATTGATCTAAAATGTGYTGTGGTATTATCTAAGAACACTTTCCTTTTTTTTCCTTTTTCTCATTTCCTTCAGGTCCTGGGAATCGTCTTCTTCCTCTTCCTCATCATGTGGTGTCCGTTCTTCATCACCAACGTCACCTTTGTCCTCTGTCGCGGCTCCTGCAATGAATCGCTGCTTCACGACCTGCTCAACGTCTTCGTATGGGTGGGTTACATCTCCTCCGGAGTCAACCCTTTAGTCTACACCCTCTTCAATAAGACCTACAGGAGAGCGTTCTCAAGCTACATCCGGTGCCAGTACAACGTCGGGGCTAATGCGGCCGGACAAGGTTGCAAAACCCTGCTGGGCCCCTCGCAGTGCCCGTCGCACGCCGTGACTCCTCTCCTGCCGAGCAGTCACGGGAAAGAAGGGGTGGACCGCAACAGTAACTGTAGGAACGGCAGCAGGGGAGGTAACGGGAGGCTGACTGTGGACCCGGAAGACACGACGGACGACGGGACGCAGATCGGATTAGTGTCGCAGAGTCCATCTGAGTTCCACAGTGCCAGCCCYTTCTCAGAAACGGAGCTCGAAACGGAGGTGGAGCAGGAGCTGTCGCTCATCAGCTACCCTCCCTCCAGAGAACACACAAGCAGCGTGTGACTGCGTGCTTTTGTTCCATCTTCCTCCGAACCCGGCTGACGGTGCTCGTCGACCACAGTCCCCCTGTTGCACTGGGGCCTCTTACTGCYAGAGGACTAGTCTTGATGAAGAGCCTCATCTCTACTCAGGAGTGCACCACTTCTATCCACGAGGAAGGATAAAGAAACAGAAGAGCCTCATAAGTGGAAAAGGAAAGCAACATTTCCAATATGTTTTTTATTATTATTATTTTGCCAAAAAATGATTTATTATGGCATTAATTTAAAAAATAGGGAGAGCGTCTCTCAGGATTTGAGCTCATCAGTCAAGAAAGGTGGAGACCGTGGTATCGAGTGAAGCGCTTACTCGTTATTCACATGACGTGAAGTCAAGAATCTCACTGATGCAGGTCACAGAGTCGATGCAGGTCACAGAGTCGATGCAGGTCACAGAGTCGATGCAGGTCACAGAGTCAAGCAGCAACCAAGTCGAAGCCTGACGTCGAGCCCCTCGCCGAGCATCGAAACACAAGCGGACCTCAGCCACTCCTGTGCCAGTCAAACTTGACGGCAGTGGTCATGAAAACTGTCTGAGCGAAACTTTTCCACAACCATTTAGCTGACAGAAATGAGATATTTCTACAAAAAAAAAAAGAAAGAAAAGAAAGAAAGAAAAAATGGAGAAAATTTCTCAAGGCTGCAGTGAAAGTTTCCTTAAAAGGAGAGGGATGAAGGAATGTACACCCACCACTTCCCTCTGGTGGACTCACAGTGCCATCTAGTGGTCACATGGGGTTAGCCATGCAGAAAAAGAGCTAAAATAATAACAATAAAGATTGTAACAGTAATAATAATAAAAACAACAAACAGCACAGCTTCTCACCCCCACACAGCTGTCGGACTATTGCTTCTGTTGCTCAGTYGAAGAGCATCCAGCTCGCAGCTTCCAAGCGTTTCTACTGAAATCCACAAATAAAGTTGCAAATGTAACAAAAACATGTTTTTGATAGAGTGCACAACTATTTTACAGATTGTCTTTATTGGGAACAAAGCATTTTTTTAATTTAATGCCAGTCATTTTTCATCAGTTCTCAATCCAGTTATAAACTCATTTTGCAAGATCTTCCTTTGTCGAAACCATTTTATGAGCTAAAAGCATGAGAATCCACCGAGCTAGTTAGTACAAGCTAGGCACAGAGTGGCAATATGATTCATGAAGTCAACATTTACATTGAAGAGCATTAATTCAGTTGTGTGTCTTGAAAAGATTTGAATACAAGCGGTATTTTTACACTTTGTTCAAGCAGGAAGCATAACATTGCTGTTTAATATACTTGTGTTATCTGATTCCATGGTTCGATATCAGAATATTCACATTTTTGCCCCCAAGCATGAAACCCCAGTTGTTTTGCACTTGAGACTTTTCTGAAAGATAAAGGAGCTTTCGTGCCATTTTATTTTTTAAAGAAGCAGAATTTTTAGTCTGTGTTTTTTTTTCTTGTCAAATATCCCTCAGCTGCAGGGTTTTCTATCCTGCCCTGAGCTAGAATTGATTGAAGATGAATGGAGGCAGTAAGATGATAAAGGAAAAACAATGTCTTTGCCATCTATGAGTGGGYAATTAAAAGCTCGAGCAGATATTCAGATGGTCAAAACATCAGTTGCATAAACGCACTGATGATGACTTTTAAGATACAAAGTTTGCCTGAGTTTTAGTTTGAAGGACAAAAACTTTATTGGACTCTGTATGTTTCATTAGAAACACTAAATCAGTTTAGATTTCAGCACTTAGAGATAAAACTTSAGACACAAAAAGCTAAGACAGTCAKACCAAGGCYGGTCTTGAGTTCGTCAAACGCTTTACTTTACAMTACATTTTACATTACTTGTGTTGCTCTGGTGCAGCTCGTTTCACRGTAAACAGAAAGCTGCATTAACAGAAACTGAGATATGTAGCATTTTCACAGCTTTCCTTTTTCAGCCCCAAAACGTTTTGAAAGTGCCCTGCAAAACTGCTGAAGCACTTTAAATACCAAAAATACTGTTTATGGTTTGTTTTCTTTGTAAAGTAAAGCAATTATTGTACKAGTGTTGATACAATTTCCTCTACAGATTTATGCAATAAGTGAGAAGGGGAAAACTCAATTTGCACATTTTGTGCATTCATTATAAAAAGGAGGTTTTCTCACTTTAGGTGTATGATGGTGATAAGGCCACACCAAAATAAGTATTATGTGTTAKGTTTGAGAAAATAATTATAAATGAAAGGACCATTTGGGCCCAGAAGAATGCACATAGTTGTGGAAACCATCCAACTTGGGCTCAGATGTGTCATCTGATATTATTTTACATGACTCGTTTTTGACAATCAATTATTTCTTAGGCAGCATGARGGCTCAGTGGTTAGCACCAACGCCCCACAGCAAGAAGGTCCTGGGTTCGGACCTGGGGTCTTTCTGTGTGGAGTTTGCATGTTCTCCTCATGCTTGCATGGGTTTTCTCTGGGTACTCTGGTTTCCCCCACCCCKCAAAAACATGTACAATAGGTTGCCTTCAGGCCCAGGCCTCCCTTGAAAAAGAGATCTCAACAGGACTTTCCTGGTATAATAATGGTGAATAAAAAATAAATTTCACTTATGTATGTACCAATTATCTGAAGGGTTTGTACATTTAAGTTAATATGCAGAGATGTCCAGCTATAGACTAGCAAAAGCTCCAGAAATACATACAAAGCATTCAAATTACTTTAATTTCCTTACTTGCCATATTATTTGTACTTAGCTGGCAGCTAATCTTTGCACAGAGCAACAGAGGAAAACTGGCCCACAGCAAGACTTACCACCTAAAATAAATGACCATAAATGTTAGAAAAGCTATCCCACCTAAAATAAATTAACAAAAATGCTTTAAAAGCTATCCCACCTAAAATACATTAGTGTAAATGCTATAAAAGATAGCCCATCTAAAATAAATTACCGTAAATGTTGTAAAAGCTAGCCCACCTAAAAGAAATTTACATAAATGCTTTAAAAGCTATCCCACCTAAAATGAATTATTGTAAATGATATAAAAGCTAGCCCACCTCAAATAAATTACCATAAATATAAGAAAACCTGTGCCACATAAGTGCACTACTATAAATGTTAGGAAAAGTGGCTCATTCAAAATGAATTATCGTAAATGTAAGAAAATTTGTACTGCCCAAAATAAATTACTCTTAAATATTAGAAAGCATATTTATTTAAAATTGTTACTGACATTTAACAACCAATCCAGGTCCAGATAAAACTTTATTTGGTTTCAGAGACACCTAGAGTAGACTTGTCATTAAACATATTGTGTTTAATCAGAGCTTCTTTCTAACTCAGATATTTGTTCTTTATAAGAGCAGGAATGGAAATAAGAAAAAAAGAGCAGTCATCAAAAAGCATATGGCACCTGTTTTCCTCCAGGCTCTGTATCTTTATCCCGGTTGAAAACACAACAATAAGAGTTGAAAATATGGGGGAACATTTGAAAGAAAGCAGAGACAGTGGACAGAAATCAGCAAGCCAAGTGTTCCAGCCGTGTCAGCCAGCTGCTTGTGTCGCAGTTTAATAACWACATGTTTCCAATCGAACCTGTGTGTCGCAGTGACTGTGGCTCAAGCTGCTGCCTGAGATTGATTTTCTGCTTTGTATTGATTGTGACCAGCACAGCAAGTTAAATCCAGACCAGACAGATGACAGCAATCACTGCAAAAGACAAATATGTGGAAAGTTCTAAAGTAATAACTTGATTCAGCTCTGGTGTATTCAGGCACAGCTCCAACCTTTTGTTGGATTTTTTTTTCCAAAGTTTGTCTTTTTTCTCCTCTATGTATCTAAAACATTTTATTTTTCCAAAAGAAGCTGCAGAAGAAGTAAAATAGGTTGACTTAATAGTAAGYGTTTTATTGATTCCCTGCCAAGAATCCCAATAAACCACTGGGAGATGGCATTTAGGTCTGTTTGAAAAGGAGTGCCAGCTTAACATAAACACAACAAACCTGACTGACCACAGAYAGACCTGCWGTGTGAACATAGCTTAGCATWTCCCAGCTGYAAGTACAGCTAGCTGCGCCACTTTTTCTTCTTGTTAATAACTATAACAGGGGTCTGCAACTCTTATAATCTAAAGAGCCATTTCAGCCCCTTGGCCCACTAATAAAATCCCACATAGCAGACAGGTGTGGGCCAGATCTGGAATCAAGCTGTCACTGCTGGCTGACTGTTGGGATTGCAAGTAAATTGTAAACCGGATGTGGGCCAGACCTGGCAATGATGCAAAAATATGTCAATGCCACAACTGGCCCAGTTGTGATTTGGTTCATGTGGTCCAGTTCTGCCATTCCCACAACTGGCCCAGTTGTGATTTGGTTCTTGTGGTCCAGTTCTGCCATTCCCACAACTGGCTTGGTTGTGGTGTTATTTAAGTGACTCAAATCTGACAATCCCACAACTGGCCTGGTTTTAGTTTGGTTCATGTGGCCAAGTTCTGACAGTCCTGCAACTGGCCCATTGTGGTTTGGTCCATGTGGTCCAAATTTGCCAGTCCCACAACTGGCTCAGTTGTGATGTTATTTATGTGATTCAAATTTGGCAATACCACAACTGGCCCAGTTTTTGTTTGGTTCATGTGGCCAAGTTCTGACAGTCCCACACCTGACTCAGTTGTGGTGTTATTTAAGTGACTCAAATCTGGCTATCCGACAACTGGCCCAGTTTTGGTTTGGTTCATGTGGCCCAAATCTTTCAATGCCACAACTGGCCCAGTTGTGGTTTGATTTACAGTATGTGGTGCTGCCCCATGCATGAGCCACCTCTGACAAACCACATCTGGGCCACCAAAGGACCATCATTCTTTGTGGTATATGTATTTTGCTAGGTGAGATGTGTCAGGAGCTGTGAAACATGCTACAACTACAATTATCAATTGCTGGTCTGTGGGCCACTTTGAGTTTGTTGAAAGGGGGCTTTMTTGGCCTGTGAGGGTGACTTTATAAATCTAAAAATATCTACAGAGTTTTAAGTTTTATTATTATTTTTATAC
>NW_013952716.1:458278-461948 GCF_001266775.1 Austrofundulus limnaeus | reverse complement strand
GAAAAAAATCTATTGTTTTTACCAAATTTTATAAAAATTGAAACACATGCATGTAAATTGACAGAAAAGCTAGTCTTTTCTGTGTATAAAATAAACCTAAAAATTTTACCTCATGTTAGTTTCGAAGAACTAAATGGGGCCCCAGAGCCACAGGTTGCAGACCTCTGAACAATGGCATTGCAAGTTTTCCCTTTAGAGTTCTTTTAAAGATGTTTTGTCTGCACTCAAACTAGCCATTAGCTCATCTATCCAGTCAGAATTAAACTTTTTTTTAACCAAACTGAGGTCGTACAAAGATCTACAACAYGTAAGARATTAATTACTCGTACCCTTTCTACAGAAGCCTGCTTGAAAATGTTTGTTTTAAGAAAAGCGAATCAGCAGATAGAAATCACCGTGTCCAAACATACTGTGTTTGTGCTACAGCTCTCAGTCACTAAATGTCTTTGAAAACAGCTGACTCTACAGYTTAATCCAGTGAATCCCTTGGTTTTCACTTTCATCTACTGCTTGTTTGCATCGACACAAACCAGCTCTGTGGTTCGTCTCAGCCTTCTGTGATCCGGCACACAACGGTTTCAGGAACTCCTCTGTTTTGGAGTGACTCTTTTTTTAAAAAAACAACCACCATGAATGTTTGTCTATGACATGTTGTTGAGATCATACTGAGAACGTGTCATCGTCCGCAAAATATATATTTTCTTTTTGTGTGATGCTGCAGTTTATTTATTAAAACATGACTCTGATGTGTGGACAGTTTTCCTACTTCTCTCATGAATCCATTTCTTTGTGATAAATGGCGCTGCATGACTCGAATCAATGTGAGGACTTTGTTCAAGAACGCTCCTGAGGATAAATCCAAGTGGCTAATTTATACACACAATTTGCTTTACAAAATATGCTGAAACAAGACGTGTTTTTACAAGTTTTTTTTATACAGCACAAATAGAGACAAAACACAACACAATGATTTCTGGAACTCAGAGACCTGYGCTTCTATTTGGACCAGGCTGCTTGGCRCAATTTGACGTCGGRTATTTGGCYTTTTTGCACTTGAAAACCTGGCCCAGCCTGGTCCTATTCTGCCCTGGCCCTTGTGTTTTTTTAAAGTGCGGCTTCATTGTGGGTGGGATTGTAACATCCACAAAAGTGCAAATCATATTGRGTTTTGTTTATGACACAACAATAATGGACTACACCAAACTCAAAGGTTAAGTCCTGAAGGCTGAACCAGTTCATCCTGAAGTATGGACGACAGAGGGCAGTAAGCTAATGGTAGCTAATGTTAGCTTGTTGTTTGGTAGRTTGCCAAKGTTGTTTCATTGAACTCTAGAAAAATTGTTACTGTCYCTATAAGTAATTCAAGTAAAGTAAATCTCCTCTGTGTGCCAGCCCAGCCTGAATAGAACCACAGGTCTCTGGTTCCTCATGGGCTGGAACTGGGCCATAAGAGCTAACACAAACACGTTGAACCCGGGTTTGGCCTTGTAGTGCATCAAAGACCCATTGATTGGTTCATTGGCTTCGTTGTGTGTGTGATTAATTAATTAATTATTATTATTAATGAACAATGAAAATGAATACAAAACCAGTAGTATTTGCAAACACTACTGCACATTTTGATTGCAAGTAACATAAAAGATCAGGTGCACTGGAGGACATTAAATAAAAAAAAGAAAAAAGTATTGAAGAATTAAAAGTAAACATAAAAGACCAGCTAAGATTTAAACTTGAAACTCATACTCTTCAAGTGAAGAGCAAATTTTATGGGTGTACTTAGTAAACCTTTGTGTCATTTTAAGTATAACTCAAAATAAAGTCATTATGAAAAAAATGGAAATTCGGTTTAACTTTAGGATTTTTAGCTTTATGGTTATAGCTTTAAAGGTTACCCAGGATGATAATAGAGTTCATGAGGTTATTGCTGTCATGTGGTAGAGCATGTCCAATGTTGACCCATTAATAAATGTTCCTGTTTTTCTACCCCCAAAAGAATTAATGTAAAAACCCAACATTTATTTAAATTACTATTAAATGAGGGTTGGTTGTGTGTTACTTCAACTCGAGTGGTTTAGTATATTTAAAAAGTGTTATAAATTAACTAACTCTTTTCATTTTAAAGCAGTCCCAAGCTGATAACTGATGAAAGACAGTGCTGTAGGCAGGACCACCTTCACAGTCTGGTAGACCCCGGGGCTAAGAGGTTTTGCAGTGAGTTACTCTCATTTTGGYAAAAGAATTCAAATTTGAACAGAGACATACTTTTGCTATAATCTTGGGCTTACAAGTAAACCTTTTTTAGTGTCAATATTATTTAAAACCAAAAACTAAAGCTTAAAAAATAGAGTCAAACAGAGAAAAACACAAACAGGCTCTGAAGGCAGGTGATCAATTCATAACACCAAATTTTCACCCAAACACACCTTTTGGTTGATGTTGTTGCCCCAGCTGATTTAAATCTCAGCTTTGACAGTTACTTTTCTATATAAGAACCTCCCTTCAACATCTTCACCCACATGTTCACAGCTGTCGCTCAATCATCAAGGGACATGCCCTCAAACTAGCCACCCGCTTCAGATGTTATCAGTCCATTAAATGGACATTATTAGCAGTTATCAGTCCCATAGAATGGCTTCAGACTGTCCTGACTGTGCTTCCTAGTGGGTTATCAGTCCCATACCAGCCCCAGGCTTCAGACTGTCCTGACTGTGCTTCCAAGTGGGTTATCAGTCCCATACCAGCCCCAGGCTTCAGACTATCAGCTGGTTAGTATGAGGCATAAAGTCACTAAGGTTTTTTTATGCAATCTGGTTAAGGTGAGGCATACATCCACTAAGGATAATTTTAAAGAAAATTGACATGGGCTAGGTTAAAGTAGACCGGCAGATTGTTGCCTTCCAACGTATTAGTAGGTACACAGTCTGAAGCCATTCTATGGATAACCCGTTAGGGGGCACAGTTGGGACAGTCTGAAGCCTTTTTATGGGACTGTTAACTGCTAATAATGTCCATTTAATGGACTGATAACATCCGAACCGGCTGAACTAGCAACACATTCTTATTGGTGAAACTAAGAACTGTAGGCCACTGAGCCCGTCCGTCACTTTTAACTTGGATTTATCAGCGGCCATTAAGTATATCTAAAGTTATTACTGGAAAACTTGACAAGTGACAAAAATAAATGTTTTTTTTTCCAATTGGTCATGTGGCCCCTGAGTGTCAACTCCTCGCACAGTTTAAGATAGCCCAGGCTAAGCTAAACCCAAACCTATTGCACCGTCATCCTGTCGCCACTTAAAAATCTTAATGTTTATGATAAATTTTACCATTTTGTCTGTCAGGCTTATATAGTGTTGCCTGACTGAATTTCTCAGGGGGCCACAGTTACTCAAAGCTCAGAGCCAACAGCTCAGGGACCGGACATTTGTCAGGCAGGAGCAGAGCTATAAACTTTTGCAAGTGGTAGATACCTTTTAGGTTTTATTTAATAATGTGAAATGTGTGTTAATTTTTAATAAGTGGAAAGCTAGGAATCCACATATTCATAAATACACACACACACACACACACACACTACATGTACTGCACTTTGGTCCCTAGTGTGTTTAAAGTGCTCTATAAATAAAGATGGTATGGTATGGCATGGTATGGTATGGTATGGTATGGTATG
>NW_013952716.1:455941-458189 GCF_001266775.1 Austrofundulus limnaeus | reverse complement strand
TATATATATTCTTCAGTCTGCCATTTGAATAGCCCAGTCTAAAGTTTTTTCTTAATTGAATCCTGAATGTATTGTGTACGCCCCTCGCACTGTGACTGCTGGATATGGGCACCAGTGACCCACGTGACCCTGAAAGGAATAAGCGTGTACAGAAAATGAATGYATGGATGTGTTGTGTGTAATTATCACAATGAGCCAGTAGGTGGCAGCAGAGTAATTATAGCATCAAAACCAACAGTCAGATTTAAATTAATGGAGTCTAAACTGAAACATCTTGGAGCTAGGCATAAGTGCACACCTGCATAAGATTATTTTTCTAGCCTTATGTTGCATTCACCTCCATACCACACTGGTCCTGATGACTACACTCAAAACTGTTCTAATWTATTAACAAAAAAGGAAATAAAACTCATCACATCAATGATTAAGATACTGCATCACCCATAAACGGTTGATAATCAGCTCATGGTTCTGAGTGGTATGTTTTTGTGATAACACATAAGCTCTGTCAGGATATATTTCTATTGTTTCTTATCTTTTTTTAAATTGATTTTAAATTTTACCCATTCATTTTAAACTTGTGTTGTCCTGTTTCACAGATCATCTTAACCTTTGCACACCATGAGAACTTTGGTCAGCTGGTTATGGTAGCTTGGTAGTCAGAGCTGTGGTCATTGTTTTTCATATCCCTTTTCTAAATCTCTTTTATATTTAATAATAATAATATATTTAACATTTATAAATGTTAAGTATTTGACTTGTATAAATTAGGTAACACCACTTCAAGAAAAACAAAATGAGATGACATTACCTTGTCAAACTAAAAATAAATGATAAAAAGTAATACGTCATAAAAGGAAATTATAAAGGTGGATGTGAGTATCCGTGCTTAAAATCGCCCTCCAGAGATGCAGATGGGATATGATGCTGCTTTTTTTCTTTTGCACTGAAGGATACTTTTTTGTTCCGTTTTTATGTTACACATGCATGATAATGTGAACAAAGAACAGGAGGACTCCAGAAAKAATGAGGAGGGAGACAGGAGAGCCTTTGTGTTTAGTGGCGTTTATTCAGCACCACGGACAGCGACAAACACCGTGAAAGTTTGAAAGATGACTCAACACTGCCGCTATGTGGTGAAGGTGGGTAACTACAGCATTTTAATATTTCTCAGCAAGGCAATGTTTTTTTTAGGGTTTTTTTGTTTGTTTGTTTGTTTTTGTTGTTTATGTTTTGTTTTGTATTTGTTTTTTCAATTAGTCAGTCTTAAACATTTTAAGGCTTCTTAAAACCTAAAAATTAAATACGCATCCGTCTCTTAAAGCTGGTTAAGTCTACAAAGCTCCAATGTTGCAAACTAWATGTATTTTTTACTTTGATGAGCTTGAAAAAAAACCTACATTAACACGTTAGCATTAAGGGAACATGTTTTTCATCAAACATATATTGTTGTTTTTAGTAGAATTTATATTTTCAGTTTAAACAGAAAAAGAAACCATTGAAAAATCGTGTAGACTCAGCAGGTGGGGAAACAGATTCACACGGGGCGGGGGAACAAATTTCGACACAACACCTGTGAAACTCGTTAAAATAAAAGCATTTGCGACTATAACGGTAAAATAAAAATAGCAGTTATTTAGCTGGTCGCTCGTGTTTTGTTGAATAAAGTGAAACAAGCTGTGGTAGAAATGGAGGACATCGTTTGGCGGCTCTGTCTTTTWTTTTCTGCGGCGCACAGGCGATTGTCAGACTCGGCCATCATCGGCAGGATTCGGAGCGCATCGACACGCGCATGCGTCCTGCCACCGGTTTACTGCCGCTGCAGCGCTCTGGTTTGTTTGAGCTCTACAGCTGCGTCAAGCTCAAGCTAACGATAGTGAGCACATTTCCTGCCAAGGAGGCTCATCTGTTATCACAAAGTGACGTAAACAAAACTAGGTTTTACACACTCGGGTATAAATAATTTTAAATGTATTTTTTCCCGAATGTGTTAAAATGTAGTAGAAATACCGGTAACAATAACAAATGTCTCAGTTAATTTATTAAAGGGAWGCAGAATTACCACAATTAAATAGGCTTAATATTCTGGACCCAARAATTCTGTGTTACATGAGTTTGGACATTTATTTTAGTTGATTACTTGTTACTTTTGACACCAAAGAGGTCCCTAGATTTAACAAGCCTAGTACATCTTTGTGTCTGCAGAGGATTTATATTTATCACGTTATCAGTATTATGGCTAAATATA
>NW_013952716.1:451680-455755 GCF_001266775.1 Austrofundulus limnaeus | reverse complement strand
GTGTGTGTGTGTGTGCATATACTTTTTGACATACAGTCTCCCTGTTTATTTACATATGCTTTTTATTGTATGTTCTTTATTCCAGGAGTAGATCTATGATATACTTAAAATACATGTTGGGGAAAAATACATACATAACAAAAATATATTGTCATGTAAGTTATTATACATTAGTTAAATATAGTATCATATCAGCAGTTGTTAAGTTAGAACTGTGACAGACAGACTAGTAGCCCATATTCAAACTGATTGTGTTCATTAAATTTGGTGCATTATTTATGTGAGTCTGTCAGGCTGCAACATGATGAACTGCTGAGCAGCTGACTTGAAAGATCGCTTTACTGCAGCAAGTACAGAAGAAACGTACTTGAGAAATGTCATCTGTGCTTCTGTTTGCAAATTTCAATAGCAATTCATCTATACAAGTGTTGATCCACAATCAACACACAGCACGTRTTCACAACGACACTTCAGGGCAGGGGTGCTCTGCAGGAGTTCGGCTGCAGCTCCAGGGAGGAGCTTTGGGTAAGTAGGCGGTGCTTTGTACCAGTGAGCATTTGCTGTGTGGCTACCACAGGAGAGTCAAGGATTTCTCAAACATGCATGAATGAGTCAAAGCAACACTCTGGGTATGTTTTTAATAAGGGAATGATTTTATAACATGATATAAATAAACAAACAGTAAAAAAGTTGATTAAGTACATGACCCTTCCTTTACAGTACCGTTTCCGTTTTTTTCTCAATGAGACTTTTCTTTTCAAAAGACCACCGGATGTTGGTGGTCCGCGTGCCTAAGCGCAGCTTGACGCACGTCAGCTCGACAGACGCTGCCTTGGAAACGACATAAATCCAGTCCGTGCAGCTGGGTTGAAGCAGGGACCTACATTTCCTCACTTCAAAGGTTTTCCGCCCCTCTGCTCCTCTTCGTCCGACACTTTTTTCTTCTTTTTTTTCCCCCATCCATCCCCCATCTCGGTCTGCCCGTGCATCCACCCCATCCGGGCCTGAGAACAGCATGATGAGCGTGGATGAGCTGAAATGAGGCGCAGGCAGAGAACAGGGGAACGCAGAAGCAGCCGAATAACCGAGGAAGCAAGGAAGGAAGGAAGCAAGGAAGGAAGGGAGGAGGAGACCGGAGCCAGGTAGATCTGAGCGGGTTTTCAGTGGGCTTGGCCCCGTCACATGAAGGTGTGGACCCCGTGTCTCCTGCGCGCACCGGTGGTGGGTGGGGGGTGGAGGCGAGGATGCGTTTGTTTTTGTTATTGCATCGCACTAAAGCACAGTGCGTGTGCGCTCACAGAGAAACGCGCAGATGCTCTTGGGTCGAGTGTATGTGTTTTATTATTATTGTTGGGTTTTTTTTTTTAATGAATGCATTCATTTAACACGATTCAAACCGTTTTCTCTTCTGAAACGCTGGGCCTCTGCTCTCTTTTTCTGCCTGCAATAAAACGTCACCAGTTTGGACATTTTATTCTAGGATCATTTGGCAGGAAACGTGCTTTTGGCTTTCAGAAGAGGGGTAAAGAAAAAAAAGAGCAAATAGGGTTTAAAAAGGAAGGTGCGCAGGGGATTATACTGTGACAGAAATCTGTTCTGTCTGTGCTGTTCAGAGAAAAAAAAACACACTAACTGTGTGAAATTCAATTGAGAGACAGCATGAACAGTYTGTCCCTACACCCACTTCTTTATGGATTCTTGGATATATTCCATTTTTATACCAAGCCTCTTGCATTACAATGGACAGCCTAAATGGTTTGAKTTTGCTGGAAAGGCCTCATAAATGACCTCGTATTTCTTAATTTCAATTGAACAGGTGTGTCAGGTTTTTCATATAWGAAATCAACAAATGTATTTAGCCTACCTTTTATAATTCAAAGGAAATGCTTTGTTAAAAGATGAAACCGAAAGACACCTTTTTTATTTTTTAAATCAGATCTTTTAATGATTAATACTTTGGTCAAAATGCACTTGCAACTATTTGGTTACATTTCAACCATTTTACAGACCAAAAAAAGAGAGAAAGAAAAGAAAAGAAAAAGCATAAAATAAACAAAGAAAATTGAACTTCAACAGTTAAAACAAGTTTAAAAATATTCACAGCATTGGTCTCTTTGGTTATTTGTTGGCTTACAATGAGGCATTTTGAATTTAAGTATTTTGGTGTTATGTGGTGGTAGGATGGAGCTGGAGATAGATCGACAAATCGGGGCCTTGTCTTCAGTAATGAGGGAATTGCTCCGGTCATTTGTGGTGAAGAAAGAGCACAGTTAAAAGGCAAAGCTATCCATTTACTGGTCTGTCTATTGGTGCATTCCAGTAGCACTGGGAAGTGGAAATTTCCTTGCACCCATTTGTAAATTTACGAATGTGGTAATTCCCATTCGTATTGTGGTAGCAGCTGCGACTACACCCAGTTTCAATTTCACGATGACGGCTACTCGCGGCTTTAGAAGGTTAACTCCGTAACTTTACTGTTAATTATCGTTCTTAATGTTTTTGTGCGTGTTTAATCACATGTACATGTAGTGCATTTTATGTGCATACTGTACAATGTTTATTTGAATGACGTACGTAGCAGAGCTCTCTTTTTGCCATRGTTTATAATGTAACAGTGTTGTAGCTAGGTTAGTGGCAGCAATGCAATCACCTGTCGGCTGACTGGAATGCAYTTTCATACGSTTCYTTGGGAAATGACATCACRACCATTTACCAGTTCTGGAATACGATGTAAAAGGAAGGCACCTTACGTTTTTARGTTGAATCACGACAGAAACATGGACATAAATGGCCAAAGAGCTTCCTTAGGGTGACCAGGTGGTTGAGCTCAGCTTTAGAAATGGGGTGAGGAGCTCAGTCATCCACTGCACCTGCACATCGAAAGGAGTCATTTGAGATTTTTCATGCCTCTGATTTGGATACCTCATGGGTGTTCCTTTTGGAGGGTTTGCCAGGAATGTCTAATTGGGAAGAGACCCTGGGGTGAACCCAGAACTTGCTGAAGYGATTATATATCCTCTSTTTGGTATTTCTGGGGAGTGGGTGAGCTGTTTCTCACCTGGACTTGTTGCCTCTGCCACTCAGCCATGAATAAATGGTAGAACACAGAGATTGAGATTACAAGTAAGATCTCTACAAAAAATACTTCAGATTGTTGAAGTTTAATGGCAGGGACCTATTTAAATAATTCTAAAAGGTATAACACTGAAAATTGATGTGCATTGAGTATGTTTTACTCTTCAGGTCTTTCATGAACTTGGTATATACTGTAGCCACTGGAACTTTAGCTCATCCTTYATGACCAAACTGCTTCAGATTCTTCAAATTAGATGGCTGCCATCTTTTTTTCCCTTCAAGTATTGTTTAAATCCTACTGCACATTCTTAGTTGGATTGAAGTCTGTGTTTTCACCAGCCCATTCCATGATATTTACCTGTTTCTTACAAATAATCCAAAAACCCTGTGTTGCTTCAGTTTTGTGTTTAGGGTCATTGCCCTGCAGAAAAGCATACATCCGTTCCGGTCTCAAATCTCTGGTAGATTCAAAAAGGTTTCACTCAATTTTGCACCATCCWCCTTTGGTAAAGCCATAATAGTTGTCAAAATACACAAGTATTTTATGTTCCTTTACTTGTTTTTCATTTCAAGGTAGCAGAGAGCTAGTACCTGTGTTCAGTGGTCATTGTAAGAGAGGRGGTGTGCACCCTGGATTCCACTTTTCTAAGGACTGCAAATTCATACAGGATCTTCTTGCAAGTGAAGTCTTTTCAACTGTTCTTTTATCAGCAAATACGCCAAACTAGGGATGCACAATGTATTGGCATTAACATCTGTATCGGCCGATGTTGGTCATATTTTTAGGATATCATATTGTTTCGATAAGTAAAACTGGGTCGATATTAATGTCCGATATTGATTTCCCTCTTGTTGCTGTTTGTGTTTCTGTTTCTAAAGGGGTAATAGTTGGTCGAGTGGTATCTGTTTGATCATGATAGTGATGTTGACGCTGCATAGCCAGGAATAACTAAGAAAGTAATGTCAGCAGTCTGGTCCTTTTTTAATGGTATCGAAAAAA
>NW_013952716.1:448654-450317 GCF_001266775.1 Austrofundulus limnaeus | reverse complement strand
GCTTACCAGTCGTATTCACTCAGTAATTTTTCACACATCGCATTAAGTACAATGTGTGATGTTGCCAACCAGAAACACCCTACGTCTTGGTCATGTGCAGTGTTTTTCTTCGTCCTCTCTGTGCTAGAGTTTTAGTTCCTCTGCAGATCTTTCGTTTGCCAAAATCAGGAGGATGATAAAATGTAACTGCATTTTATATGCAAAGACCTTTTTAAACACAACTAAAAATCATTTTCAGAGCAAAAGGAAATGCGTGCAGAAAAATGAGACATCTATAATCAAATAATATATATTTCAGAAGTCGTGTGTTCTCTTAATGAAAAGCAGGCTATTTATCTCACATTGACTGGTTGGTTGTTTTATTTTCCTGCTCACAATTCTTGTTCTGTTCCTAAAACCTCAAATCTCTTCTTTGAAGCAGATCTYCTCCATGGGGAAGTGTTGGGAGCTCTCCGCCTTCCTTGAACTTCCCTATGAGCACATGTACAGCTGTGACTAATGGTTTGAATTAAGTGTAAAGATACACAGCAGCCTCTTCAGGGGGCACTCAGACTGAGTGATGTGAAGATCCGCTCCAGGGCTATTCATAGCTCTAATAATCATCTGATGTGTTAAATAAGATTTGTCTGTCTTCCACATCTTTTTCTWGTTTTAATAGGTTATTTAATTTAAAGCCATTTTTTTAATTTAAAGGTATTTGAAGCAATTAAATACAGGGGTGGGTGTTACACCATACTCAGACTCCCATCACTGTGTCTTGTACCACAATCTGTTGATGTGGCCTATTTGAAATTAAATATATATTTATTAAAAAGCAATCARACTTTCTGTTCTCACATTCTTCATTACCCTTGGAAGCAGAGCTTGCTCAGCAATTTCCCTTCCTGTTCGTTGCAGCAGAGATCGATGTGTAGGTGGTTGCTTGGTGGTTGCAGTGTTTGAGTGTTCACGTTCAGGGTGTTGCTGGTGGTTTTATTGACAAAGTACTTAAGAAAGACATAACTAAGTAAAAGTAAAAATACCAAACAGAAAACGACTTTGGCAAAAATTGATAAGAAAAGTACTTAAGTAAGAGTCATACAACTGCTCACAATAATCAGGAAACTAAAAGTACTTTTAAGAAATAAATCAAATGTTGATTTTACTTATCTAGACTGGCTCCACTAACCCATGATGTGTTCTGGTCATATTTAAATTTGTAACCTGGTGTTAAATTTTAAAGTAAAGGAGTATCATTTTTAGGTTTTAAATGTAATGATATAAAAGTAAAAGTGATGATTAAAAATACTTGGTAAAATTATAAATCCTTTAAAAAACACTTAAGTTCTGTAATAAAGTAAACATACTTAATTACTATACACCTCTGACAAAAATGATTCAATGCCAATATCTGGTTGCAAGCCCTTGTCCTCGTGTGTTTTCTGTGTAAATTAATCAAGAGCATCCATGGAGCTTGTAAATGACTTGCTTAATAGAGCCAGATCTCAAAGGGCCAGAAAACCCATACCACTTCAGCCTACATCATGAAAAAAGAAGCAACATTCCACTAGTCTTGTCTGAACATCACAAACATAGGGAAAAGGCTAAGTGGTAGGGGGAAAATGAGTTTAATGTATCCCAACTGTGAAGGTGTACCCCGCCCCTCACACTGTGACAACTAGAT
>NW_013952716.1:445268-448644 GCF_001266775.1 Austrofundulus limnaeus | reverse complement strand
TCCCATGACCCTGAAAGGAAGAAACAGGTTAAGATAATGGTTGGATGATTTTCTGTGAAGCGTGATTTCCTGTTAAGGCCCTGTCACAGTAGACAACATTTTAAAGACATCTACTTTGAAGCTGGAATTGAAAAAAATTAACAGGAACCTTCTTTTCAGCGTGTATACAATGTAATTCTAACAAATTGCTCAAATATATAACTTAGCAATTTAGACATAAAAATGTTTCATAAATTGGCCGAAGTTGTCTAGTGTTGCAGGGCCTTTAGTTAACTTTCAGACAAAAAAACTATACAACAGGCATAGAAAGAACTGTCTTCATAAAATAAAATGAATTTACACCAAATTTCTAAATGGTCCAGAAATGTGTGAAGCTGAAACAATTTATCTTCTGCCCTTCATCCCCCCCCTCCCCCCACTTGTATATTTTGTGCATTCACGCCATGGAGGAAAATCCTTTTCATGATGTATACCAGGGGTCAGGTTCCTCTGCTCCAACACACCTGATTTGAATGAATGTTGATTAACACAGCCTTCTGCAGAACTGCAGAAGAGGTAATTCAATCTCTGAACCAGGTGTCGTGGAGCAGGGAAACAAGTAAAACATGCAGGACAGCGGCACTCAAGGACCGGGAATGCCTATCCCTAATGTATATCGTAAGAAAGGCAAAAAAGAAAGGCTACATTCTTGCTCTTAAAAAGTTTGATTTCGTAAACTTTCATTACCAGTCGAATGTTTGAACACACCTTTTCGTTGATTGCATAAACTGATGAATGTGTATCCAGCTGCTCGTGAACGGGGAGATGTGATTAGCATAAGTACCACCCCAAAAACACCATATAAGGTAACGTTTCCTGCCCGACATACCAGGAAGTGTCCATTCATGAATGAAATCGTAAAGTCAAAATGTTACSAACATGTTCGAACATGTTTTTGCATGAGGCCCAATGTCCCTACTTTTTCACCCTTTTGCCTACATTGCAAATCAACATCYAAGTCATCCAGACTATCCTGTATGGTACCATGTGCAAACCCAAAAATGCCCAACGAAGCAAAATATGCCRCAGATTCTAGACCAGTCAAAGCTGGCACCCTTYCTCTGACCACAGCCATGCACATTCTTGGTATTCTTRGGAACTCCAAGACTTTTGGAYAACKATTCCAGATGATTACAGAAKCTCATGAAGCTGAATGAGYGAATGGTAAGTGTGTGCACAGCTGCAATAAAAGCAAAAGGTGTCAGTCTTGAACAATTCAAAACGTGTTCACTAACTAGTCTTCTTATGTGTTCTTCATAGCCTGGATGACCCCGGTACTAAAACACAACGTAGGAAAACCTTTGTCTAATCAAATGACTAGTAGTGTTGTGTTCATGTMGGGGAAATTGTTTAAAACAGTTAAGGACATTGATATGCTATCAGCTGTTGGGGTTTTCTAATCCATAACCAGACACAACATTAYTCTGATCATTGATGATGTGGGTTATTTTGAATCATAGGGATGGCGTATTGGTAACCATGTAAGTGGGGGTAGGGGTAAACTCTAGGAAATACACCTTTTCTGAACTTGGAAACAATTTATAGATGTTCTAATCTGTCCTGCCTGTATTTCATCTAAWGTACTATGACTATTTATATGGTTACCTACATTTAGCTTGAACAAATAATTATATATTTTATTACCAAGCAAGAAAACTCCTATTTGTTTCCACCCATGTCTACTGGCTGCAGTAAAACTAGAACAGTGGGCTGAATCACCCCACAGCTTTAATGTGAGCTGGCCCTCTCCACCTTCATCCCAGTGGTGAGGCTTATCTTCTCACTATCCCTGCACCAATAGACCCAGTTTTTTGCTGGACTTTTTTGTGTGTGACAGGATCAGGTCACATGGCTGCACTGGATGACTTGTTGKGATTGCGCTGAGGCTGGCACATTTAATTGTAAAAGACTGGGTCGGGTGAGGGGRGCGAGGGGAATTCTCCCAACATGCAGAGAGTGACTGCTCTTCTGAAACACAGCACTCACTGTATTCAGCTCGTGGTTGACCTGTTTACCAGCCACATTAGCAGACAATTAAAGAGGGTAAAGAGAAGGTAGAGGTGATGTAGTAGTTGTCTGTTACAGAAATTTATAGATAATGTACGTATATTGCTCCAGCTTTCTTTATGTTATCATGAATTGTTTTATACATTTTAATCAATTAGTTAACCTCATATTTTTTTTATCATGGTTTCTTATGTCATAATCATGTAAACAATTGATTTGTTTCCTATAATTCAAAGTATATATAAGCAACAATGTGCCATATTCATAACATTTGGAGAATTTAAATATAGACCTTTGAAGTTCAGGGGTGCTTATATGCTGTGTTTTAAAATATCATTAAATAGTGTATATAGGGCCTAATTATTGTTTTACTTTCTTGACTTTTTAGTGTGCATCCTGGTGCTTTAGCTTTTTTGATCTTGTGTGGTCTTCACAGTTGAGCAGTGGGTTAACAGTGTTGCCTCACAGCATGAAGGTCACAGGTTTGACTCCCACCTGGAGTTTATTTAGTGACTTTCAGTTGTTACTAAGTGTTTGAATTAGGGATATAACGATTCACTCAAGCCCCGATTGGATTATCAGTTTGATGTTAACAATTATGATTTTCAATTTTTATTTATCAACAAAATGTATTGTAGTCATTTTATAACCAAATARGTTCATTTTCTTCTAACATCAGTATCAAACCTAATATGTCTGTTGTCTTAGTACAGACTATAACTTCAAAATAGGGCTGCACAATGCAAATTTATCATCATTGCAATAACAGCCTGTGCAATAGGCATATTGCAAAAAACTGCCTAAAAAGCAATAAAATGTTGGCTCAAATGTTTGCATGACTGGCAAATTGTTCAGGGTGTACCCCACCTAGTGCTCATTGACGGGTGGTGGTAGGTACCCCCGACCTTACCGTCACACACACATATCCCTCTCTAAAGGTTGTCTTCTATGAATTTATCTTCATTCAACCTCAGTAGGGAGATTAGGGTTGGGCAGTATTGATCTTTTTCATACTTATATCTTTAGATAATACTGCAGTATAGGGTATTACAGGGGAAGGGCAGAAAGGGGCTGGGCGTGGGGGGTGTGTGGTGTGTAGAGTTACTTTCTACGGCTCTCGCTGTCTCTCCTTCGCCGCCAACCTTCAATCAACTTTCACGTCTTTTTATTTTCTTTATCCTGTAGGTTTTTGGCACTTTTCAAATAACCTTGGGCTTCAGTCAGACAGGAGGTTGGGCGGGTTGGGATTTTTCAGCTCGAGAAGAATGGGCCTCATGCAAGAACATGTTCATATTCTTATCCTAAATTTCTCTTACTTTTGTTCGTACAA
>NW_013952716.1:429160-444147 GCF_001266775.1 Austrofundulus limnaeus | reverse complement strand
TTTAGCATAGCTCTGTTTTTATTTGGCCTATTAACACAATTTAAAATCTAATGTATAGTTTGAAGTCTACTTTTGACACAAATTGAAACAGTGTCTTAGAGAAGGCGTATCTTTCTGGCCAGAGCAATTTCAATAGGTAATGTGACTGGGCTCCAGAAGGTTCAATATACGTTATAATTTTGAAAAACCATCACCATATTTCAGTACCATATGGTTATGGTGAGTGGGGATGGATTTAAAATCCATATGAGTGGAGGCCTCCTAAGTGGGCCCATTGCTCTCCCCAAAAAGACACTGGTCTTTATTCAAACCTTCTCGTCCCTCAGATGAAGGACACCAGGTTAGAAACACTCAGTGTTCTGAGCTTCTCACGATCCATAAAGGGGTCCCCAAGAATTCTTTTCCTTTGACCACTTAGAGCCAAGCAGTGGCCTAAGTAGTGCAAAGAGGTCTCTAATTCAAGCCACAGGCATCACACAGACCATTGTCATGGAGTCCCATCACCATTTTGTGGRGGTTGAGCAGATTGTACCCAGTTAGGACTCCAACCAGTGTACTTAGAGTTTTCCTTGACAGGGAGATGAGAGCTTTCCCAAACCTTAGATTTGGGCCGTTAGTCAGTTCCCAAGCCTGTCTACAGTCCGTCAGCTCCCTCCAGCGAATTGAGTGTTGACTTCTAATCCAGGCCTGTAGGGCAGTCCTACAGACTGTTGTTGAGGTACCTACAACAGGCTCTGGTCCTTTGAAGTGAGCCTGACTGCCAGCTTTTGRGAGGTAGTCAGCTCTCTTGTTACCYTTKARGCCKGTATGTCCTGGTACCCATTTAACAGTAACACTGTTATCTCTCCCCAGTTGGTTGACTGCTTCGTAACACTCCAAAGCCAGTAATGATGTAAAGTGTGGCCCTCGGAGAGCTCTAATAGTTCAGTTAGTTTCAGTACCTTAAGTATACCACCAAACTGTCYTGCTGCCCAAGCCGAAAGAAGATGCTTTGCTTTAGGTAGCACCAAACAAACCAGTTGTTTTTAAAATATATGATCTCCATTCCGCTGGCAGCTTGTCCCACTCATTTTTTATTATTTTATGTTGCACTTTGTTCAGCTCTGTGCTTATTTAGATGGCATTTGGCTTACACCCAAACGGAGAACTTCTGAGACTCAACAAGTAAAACCAGAGTAATCTTCACAGGGAATTAAACATTAGCTCTGTTACAGTGTGTTGGCTCACTTTATCAGTTGCAAAGCTGGGCGTTCATGCCAGCCAGATCTAGATTTACATTAATGCTCTTTTTTATTATTCATTGTGAGTCACAGAAGGTTTTGAGAAAGCACGACTTCAATGGTCCAGACAAGATTATCAAACTAACACAGAAAGACAATTTTTGTATCAGTTTAAATGGAGCCAAAGATAGTCTATTTTTTTCGCAAATTTCTTCAGCTCATACATAGAATCAGTGCTTGCATTCCAGTAGTTACTGTGCAAAGCTGTGAWTATATAGTTTGTCCTGTGGAACAGCAGGAGAGGGGTGAAAGGTTGGATCGCAGGTTGAGACAGACTAATCCTGGTAAGGACAGTGGAAGAGGTCTGTGCGAGTCTGCACCTGAGCTTATAGAACAGAAGGAGCTGTAGCATGATTAGCTGATCGTAGCCTAACCACCTGCAGGGAAGAAGAGTTGAACAGCTTGCCGCTGCGTTTAGATAAAAAGAGCAAACAATGTCTACTGGTTTCCTCCTCCCCTCTGAAATGCGTGCGTGCTTTAACCAGACTTGTGGGGGTTGGAGGCAAGGGTTTGGTACAACCTCTCTACACATCTTTACAAACAGGATCCAATCAGCTTTGGATCAGAGGGATAAAGTCTTATCTTATTACAACTGTAATTACCCCGTCAGCGATTAAAACACTGAGTGGAGGAAATAGACAAGTTGTAACACGTAGATGGACAAAAGACCAAGAAGTTTCCACAGGATAAAAATAATTTTTAAAGTGTGAACTTATTTTTCAGTGGGTGTTTGAGCATCTTTTTGTTACATTTACTAATCCAGTTAAGCATACCTAACTGTTGCCAATCTCTCACATGTTCTTCCTTGAACATGTGCAAAAAGTGGCAACACAGAGTCCAAAATTACTGTTTAACAGTTATTACTTGTCTTAATTCTTAAAAAAAATACCCCCATTCTCCAATCATCTAAATCCATCATAGAATTCTTCAGTCTAGAATGCTCGTCTATGCAGTTTAGCAGAGTACTGAGCATTTGTCACTTCAGCCCTCAACCTCTTGTGGGTTTAACAGGAACAGGCATCGTGGGGGCAGAGGTGGTAACTGGGCATCAAAAAGTCTTTCTACAAATGTGAGGCAAACTTGTGTTAATGTAGGCCATATATTTACTATGCTTTGTGTATTAAATGTGCTGAATAATTTGCTAGATATATTCCTTCATCAAAAACAACCCCAGATTTTTGCTTTGACTCATTCATACTAGAAAAAAATCCTTGAATCTCCTGTGGAGGCCATGTGGAGCTGCCTAAACATTTGCTGATACAAAGCACCGCCTTTTTACACAAAGCTCCTCCCTGAAYKTCAGTCACCAGCCTATATCTCATCCCACAGAGCACCCCTCCCCCAAAACACTGCTGTGAAGATGTGCTGAAGTGGAAATGTCAGAAACGGTAGGGAGTTCTTAAAGAGACAGAGACCATTTTCAATGTGTTAAGTTGGCTATGATGTGAAGTCAAATTAATTTATGATGTATACAGCATTTTCATAACAACTGAAGATAGCATAATTACTTGATTGCAGTATAAGATTAATGTGCCTCGAAAATACATAGCATATTGGTGAATGAGCTTTGAAAGTTCTATAATTTGTTTCAAGAGATTTACTTATTTACCCTTATTWAACCAGGCAAATCCCARTGAGATCACAGATCTCTTTTGCAAGGGAGACCTGGGCTGGAAGGCAGCCCACTGTGCATGTATTTAGTTATGGGAGGTAATCATAGTACTCTGAGAAAACACAAGAATAAAAAGTACATTCTAACTCCATACAGAAAGACCCCAGTTCCAAACTGGGGTTSGAACCCAGGATCTTCTTGCTGTGAGGCTAAGTGCTAACCACTGAGCTGCCATGCTGCACCAGCGTCACGTTTTCTTCTGTAATGCTAAGCCAACTTTCTTCTTTAGGTTTATATTTAAATGTAATGGTTTTACTTGTTTTAAATCCGTAGGGTTTTGAACCTCGATGTGAAGAAATGCAAATAATTTCTGACCGCACTGACAAGCTAGCTTGTTGCAAGCGTTATCAGATAACAGCCCCTGACAAGTAATTCATGCGGCTGTAAATTTCCACTGGTACATTCTGAATGAGTTTCATCTCAACCCAAATTTTGATCTGGATTGACCTTTTTAGGGGAAGTTATTTCAGTCCTGCTCCCTAAACTCTGGCGTGTTTGTCTCTTTAGCGCAGGTGTCACTGTGTGACAAATCTTCTTGAGGCTTACACTGATGTCGAAAGGTTTTCACTAAGATGTCTGCACTTTCTTCTTTCTCTTCGTCATCCTTTTTTTGCCTTCTCTTACTCTCTCTCTTTCTGCCTCCTTCTTGTTGTTTCTCTTTCATACTATTTTCAGAGGCACAGCCAGTTCCACTTTACAGCAGATTCCTCAATGTGTTGCCATGACAACACTCCCAGGGCTCCGCGACACAGTTTGGCTGCTCGTCATTCTCTTCCAGTCTWATCTGAAGAATTTAGTTTATTTGGGTTTCTTTGGTTCTTAAAGTCTTAATTGTTTGACTATGTAATCTACCTGTAAACATAAAGAAAGATTACAATTTCACAGTTATAATCACTATTCCTCAGGGTTTAACATCTGAAATATCTCCTTAATTTTTTTTGCCACTTCAGTAGAAAGCACAACTGAATATCTGAATATTAGTATCTTAGCTTCTTCATCATCAGTGGCTTTTTTATTCTTTTAAGGAGAAAAAGAAAGAGAAAGAAAAAAGTGAAATGTAATGAGAAAGAGTGAAAGAGAGATTAGAAGATATGTGAAATATATATTGAGAAAACGCAAGACAGCACGCCCGACATCTTGGCTCCACACCTACAAAAACAAAGATATGTGTTATTGCTATCCCAATCCTGTTTGTATTGTCAGGCATTASGTTTGTGAACTGTGCACTGTTAAAATATTCAGCCTCTCTTGTCTTTAGCCAGAAGTAACGCATTTTATTATGATCATGTAGCAGAAAAAGCAAAACCATATCAATAGAAAGTTTAATTTGGAAAAACAGCTGTTTAATCCTCCAAGATGCTTTATAACTTTATTAAAGAGAGATTATCATGTTCTTTTTCAGTTTTTGACTAGATGTAATAAACGTAAAAAATATATTTATGTGCTTCTGAATTATGGTTAAAGAACTGAAACCCTTTTAATTTGCTCGAAAAAGCTTAAAGCTTATTTGCTCGAGACATTTAAAATCATCATTGTTGATTGACCTCTTTACCTATCTTCATCATTTTTGTTTTCAAATTAAATTATGTTGCACACGCAATCCATAAAATAAACTCCCAAAACTGAGAGAGGAGCACTTTTTACCTTTTTAATGCCTTGTCCTGTGGTGCACCAGCTCACTCGTATCCACTCACGCGAGGAGTGCCTCAGGGTGGAAAGGCGGTCAATGTGTGTCTGAACATCAATTTTCAGAAAGAGAATACACCGCAGACTCTCAGATCCAAACAGAAAGGCCACTAGGTTTTCTGGAGTCAGAGTAAGATATTCATCCTCACTGATTTATTAATGAAACCAGGCTTGGATGAAGTGAAGATGTGGAGAAAGAAGGCGTGCAGGTGGGTGCGAAAAGAGCAATGGAGGGAAGGATACGCTAGACGAGACAAACATGAGGTGGAGCGTAATCGTTGAAACGAAGAAGGTTAAAGAGGAAGAGGAGGACATATGTATTATTAAAGAGAAAGGGTCTTGGATTATTTACAGCAGCTGAGGAGATATTGTTGGTATTGTCTCGGGTACACACGCATTTACACACACAGACACAATGGCATTTTAAGACAAGCCAGAACAATGTGAGATGMTTTGTTTAGTCAAATGTTAAAGGTTAAATAAATGATTTATGTCTTTATTCTTTTTACTATTTTTTTTTTCATTTAGCCATGTGGACTCCTTGACCACAGTTTTGGCCCATTAGCCATTTTTTAAACGTTTTTGTCTGGCTCATTTGGTTCCTGGCTCATAGCAGCCACATTGACATTAAACAGCTTGATGAGTGACCAAGCCCTACGGCAAACATGACACGTCTTTTTTTCATCAGGACTCACATCAGAACATAAACTCTTTTACCCCCAGCTRCTGACTTCTCTCTTTAATTTGCCAGAAATGTAGCATAAAGGGGTCTTTCTTAAGTAGGGTTCCACAGAAAGGGCACAAGTACTCTCTTATCTGTTGTTGATTGTTCTTTGAACAACCTCAGTTTCAAGAAAAAMAGTTTATTTCTGACTGGATTGACAGGGTAGCAGCTAGTTCAAGTGGAGTTCAGACCAAAATTGGATCGCTGCCATCAGGATGAACCAGAAAAAATTATCTCGCAAATGCAGACTCCGTTTGTTTTTGTAATATCTTCAGTTAACCTGATTGTTCTGTGTTTGTAAGATATTAACTTTTATATGATTGTGTTGTCCTTGTTTGTTGTTTCTACAGGACTAGTGCAACATGCCGCTGGTGAAGAGAAATATTGAACCCCGGCACTTGTGCCGTGGGGCTCTGCCAGATGGGGTGACCAGTGAACTGGAGTGTGTCACCAACAGCACACTAGCTGCCATCATTAAACAGCTGGGCAGTCTGAGTGAGTATCCTGTTTATTATAATTCTCTCACCTATGGAAACACGTCCTAGTCCTGTAATTAGGGTGTTTTTTCAGGCGGTCAGTTGTGGTGAAGAAAGAGCTGAATTGAAAGACAAAGCTCWCAATTTACAGTACTGTCATTGTCCAAACCTCACCTGTAGTCATGAGACAWGGATCATGACCAAAAMAARGAGATCCAGGAAACAAACAGACYAAATGAGCTTCCTTTGTAGGGRAGCTGYGCTCATTCTTAGAAGGCACTGCACCCAGCCCGACCTGGCCCCACCGGGGTTCAAACCTAGMTTTGGCATTTTTGCATTAGRCCTTATGAACCAGGTCCACCCCGATTTCTAGAGCCTCAAAAGCTATGGTTCCTATTGGGTTGAGCTGCCCGGGACCAATTTGTCGTCAGCTACTGTTGCTTATGGTTCACTGACCTGGAGTTTATGTTACACAAATAAGAGTAACTTTATATAAATAGTTTGTAGCTACTGTAACTTTTTTTCACACAAGTTTAACTACACAACAATAGTAGCGATCTACCAAACAATAACAAGCTAACAAAAAAGCTAACATTAGCTTATTGTTGTCTGTCGTCCTGCCTTCTTTTCTTAAGTGTCAAACACTGTGGTACGGTTCAATATTTGGTACTTTTCCTTCGAGTTTTGTGTAGTCCATTATTATTTWGTCACWAATTAAACAAAATAAGATTGCACATATTTAATGTCATGATCCTGCCRACATCGAGGTGGCTCTCTTTTCAAGCCAAACACAACCTGGTCCGGAGTAGAGTAAGGTKGGGGCGATTGTAGCTGTGGTGGGCCAAGCTGAGCCTTATGGTGGTTTCACACCGAACYCGTTTTGAGCTGCAGGAGCAGCTGGTTTACATGCAAAGTCTATGGTGGACACGCCTCTAGGGGTCTTGCGGCGCATCAGATCTATTAAGCGTGGTGCGCAATGAAGGCAGAAGGTGCGGAGGAGCATTTTCTGCGCATGCGGTGCGGCGAAAGCAGCCGACTCCTGAGTTAAACCATCTGAACTTTTTGCCACTCGACGCGTCTTGACAACCAATCAGAGAGACTCATTTTTCCACGTGACAGTTTTCTGAATGTTGCCCACTAAACCGAAACAGACAGACAGGAGCTCTTTAGCTGAAATCGACCATCTACAGTTGATGTTCTGGCTGGAGATATCAGCACCGATGTGGGTCAGCAGCTCATTAAAGTGACCGCGGTGCTAAACTGGGCTRGGGACAAAAAATAGRCRGTCAMCTCMRAGCTRCTGGAGTGGCGAAACTAACCAAACAAACCGCCTCTAAATCATCTGGTGAATTAATTATCTGGTSTGTGCAACGTTCGCTTGCTCTTTGGTAAATAAAGCAAAGCRATTTTCTTTATTMTATCTTTATTTCATCCATCGAAGACAGACCGGAATAAAACCAAGACYCTCCTCRCTCTTCAGACGCGRGTCTAGTCTCTGTCTCGGTCTGAACGTGTTGCGCCCAACTTGAGGCGTTGGGCGCTTTTTTGCTGCTCAAAACARGTTCGGTGTGTGCAAAACACCTAGAGATAGGGTGAGGAGCTCAGACATCRGAGGGAGGGGAGCTRGGAGTAGATCCACTGCTCCTCTGCACCTAATGGGGTCAATTGATTTTGTCAGGGCATCTGATTAGGATGTCCCTGGACTCCTCCCTTTAGAGGTGGTCCAAGCACGTCCCACTGATAGGAGGCCKCAGGGAAGACCCAGGATTCTCTGGAGGGATTATGTATCCCAGGATGAGCTGGAAAGTGTTGCATGTATGGTTTTCTCTCCACAACCTGTTGCCTCTGATACCAGACTCCAGGTAAGGGGTAGAAGATTGAGATGTAGATGGTGATGTAAACACATGTTTAGAATTTGTGACAGAATTTAAAATGTGGTATTACATACATTGGCATTTGATGCTGAGCTAGTTTCACCAAGATATTTTTGATCAGTCTATYCCAACAAATCTGTCTAAAATTATCTTTCAGATTTCTCTAAAACAAACAAKGTAGCTGATGCACAAATAAAATCTGGTGTATTTTTAGCTAAAGCTTTAGTCCCGAGGCCTACGTTTCTATGGTAATGCTTAATAGCCCTAGTTTACAAATGGAAGAAAACGTGACTCATAATTTGGGGTTTGCTGGTAATGATGGCGCTAAAGAGGTTTGTAAGATCGACAGTAACCCCATGGGAGCTCTGTGTGCTTCTGTGTTTTCCCAAAGCGTTTTTTCTTTTCTTTTTTATATATGTTGATGTATTTTTTCACAATGAAACACTCTTTTTGTTACATTTCCTCAGTAAGACCAGATGTTTGTACCTGAGTGGACAAAGGTCAGTGGTTTGAGGGGTTTGTTTGGTCAGATCTTAACCACAGTTTTCCTCTGTCACAAACATGAACCAGTAGTTAGTAGYTCTTTTATTGTTAATGTGATGTGGATAAAAAGCTTTTCAGATGTAATGAACAATTATTGGCTAAATTAAATTTAGTGACAGCTGACTCAAGACAKGTAGAAGCTCTCTGCTTCTATTCTGTCTGTTAAGCCATTGGGTGAACGATGTAGACAGACAGAAAGGGTCAAACAATATTTACAGCCAATGAGATGACATTGCTAATGTGCATCCAAGTATGTAAACTGCTATTCCGTTTGGGGGCGTTGTGTTAGTGAGGCAAACAGCATCTCTGTGTCATGATTTCCCACAAACCAAAAGGTCATTCTGGTMTTCAGCCTGAAAGCTTCCCAGCAGGACGCAGCCTGTTCCGTTGAGACAGATGCCAGGTGGGAGAGGAGATGGAACCAAATCAAATAATATTCATCCCTTTCAACAATGCGAACGTCATTCGAATAAGAAATATCAGACCTTTAAAGTCAGCCAATAATTCCATTTTTTTTTCCGTTTTGTTCTTAATTTTAAGTTTTGACGATGGACATGAAATCAAACTGAATGCCAATGATTTAATTTCGTAAAGATGAATGAGCAGCAACAACCAATACAATATAGTTCAGTCTGTAATTATGATACATTGATTCAAGACATAGATCAGGACAATACAATAAAAAACAACAAACATAATGGTCCAATGTCAGTCATTGAAGCAAAGTTTTACAACCTSTTTACAAAAGATGTCCATTCACAAACAGGTTTCGTTTTAAAACCACAAAACTCTTTTTAAACACTTATTCACAATTAACAAATAAAAAATATACATGGACTATGCCTAGGGCTATGTTAATAACTACCAATACTGAGATAAACAACACAGCTAGACAGCAGTAAAATCAGCCGGAAAAAAGTTTATTTCTTAAAAGAAAATGAAAATACACAAATTTGAGTACAGCTTTGAAAATTTTCTGCTTTTTTGTAGTAGATATGTGTTTTAAGGTATGTAGATACAATGGTCAAATCATCTAAATTTAATCTTAGAACTGTACCTGTTAATTGCACCAGAAACATGGTTATTTGTTTTATCTGTGGTAAAATACTAATCTTGTTTTGATAGAGTTGACTTTAGTACCCAAGAAGAGTTTGTTTTGTCAGACTGTAAAATTAGAGATGGGATGAATGGCTCTTTGAGGAGATTCGGATCTTGTGGATCTGTTCATTTTTAAAGGGCACTCAAACTGGATTGTCAGTGATGTCATCGTGTAGTCCAAACAATGTAACCTACGACGTAAGGGTCGCACRACATGACTTGCCAAGCGCACATTCCCCCTCTCCTCTTGAACATGTTCTCCTTAAACCCCAACTTCTTCCTCCCCTCTAACTGTCCTTCTTCGTCTCAATGAAACAGCAAAGGAGTGAGTGTCTGCAGCTGAGGAAGAAAACACAAGGAGAGAAAAAAAAGAAACGATTCTTAATTGTTTTGATTTGGTTTGCTAGTTTTGGCTTGTTTGTGAACGTCACATCTCCATAAGAAATGAACAGGTTAATGCTAGAAGCATCAGTCGCAAAGTAAAGCAACAYTTTTTGTTAGTGCTTAAAACATACTCACTGCAGTACTCCTCTGAAATCGCAGATGTGACGACAGGMAAAATATAACAGCTACACAGTTGGAAGTGGAGCTAAACACAGTCATAAGAAGTACTTTCTTTATGACTTATTTGATTTAACATTATTTTCCATTATTTCAAATGGCTGTTTTAGGTACTTACGGATACACCATTTCTGTGTTATAGCCATACCAGACTTAGAGCAACACAATTTTAAACAGAAGTTCACATAAACTACTTTTCAAAACATTGATAGGTGATTATAATGGATCCATGGATTCACCTCTCTGTAAATCAGAGCTCAGATAACAGCTGTAAATGAATTTTATTTCATGGCAGATGTCATAGGTTTTGTATGAAAATTAACTTTGGGTGTGTGTTTGTACTGGTGTCCAGGTCGCCATGCAGAGGATATTTTCGGAGAGCTGTTTAATGAAGCCAACAGCTTCTATCTGAGGATGAGCAGTCTGCAGGAGAGAGTGGACCAACTGGCTGTGAAAGTCACCCAGCTCGACTCCACTGTGGAGGAAGGTGAGGTGTTCTTATACATGTTTTTGTTGCCTGGTGGGTGTGAATTTTTAGTATTTTCCAAGTGCACACAGTCTTGTGAGGGCTATTGGGACAAAAGCTCCGATCCCCATCATTGGAAATACCGTTGGTGGGTCAGGGATTAGGGTRAGGACTAAGGTGTGAACTGAGTTTAGGTTAGGCTTAGGTCATGTATGTACTGGGGTGATTAAGCTTTGGGTAAGGGGCCAGGGTTTGGCTATAGCAGCTGTTCTCAATTCCAGTCCTCATGGGRCATTATCCTGCATGTTTTAGTTGTTTCCCCGCTTTGGCACACCTGATTTAAATGAATGAGTGATTGACAAGCTTCTGCAAAACTTAAAGGCCTGCTGAAGAGCAGGGAAATAACTAAAACATGCAGGAAAGTGGGCCATGAGGACAGGAAATGAGAACCACTGGGCTGGAGAAATGACTGGTAAATGAATGGTAGTCAATGCAAAGTCCACACGAGGATAGAAGAACAAGAACGGTTTAATGGTTTCATAATGATATTCTTTTTTGGGGGCAGCATTGGCAAATGTGTGCTACCCTGACCCACAATGGCTCATTGTTTGTAGCGCGGTGTTAGCGTTAGCAACAGTGAAGGGCTAATTGTTATCATGATGCTTAACAGCAGTGGCTCGTGAATCCAAAATGGTGCATGTTTCCTGTAGTTGGTTCAGTTTGAGGCTGGTCTTTATTCACACCAGAAGCAAACCGCACCAGTGTGAGTTTGGAAGAGGACTTAGACCACCTCAAAAATGAGTCTGTCCAGTTGTTTGATCAGCACCAGGGTTCGCATAAAAGGTTTGGACTAACGGAGGAAACAAAGTCTGGTCCGTTTAAAATGGACCAAAWGTGTCAGGTGTGAAGGCACCCTTAAAACTGTGCATAATGTTGGGTACAGAGAACATACAAACACATTATTTATAAAGTCCATGTGAAGTTTACAGATTTAGTTAAGTTTAGAACTGTTCAAATACTGTACAAAGCAAAAAAATGTTATTTACTTCAAAAAAACAGAAGAGATGAGTATAATCTAAGAGGAAAATATATCTTTACTAATGATTACAAATTTAAAGAGTATGTGTATTTCATTTTGTGGTGTGATGTTGTGGAATAGTTTAGATGATGAAATCAAAGGAAGTGGATTGTTTTTATGTTGTTTGAAATAAGTTTGAAATAAATAAAACAAGAAAGCATTTGCTAAATGGGATTTAGACCTCTCAAAGGTAGAGATCCATGTTTAGTACATGCAKACAACTGGTTTTACTTTATTCAAAGCTATATGCCTCTTTCTCATATAAGCTCTTCTCCTGGCTCTCTAAAAGGTTACCYTATTACCCTTGAGTGTTATTAGTGTGCAAGTGGTTGTGTGGTGCTTGTGGTTGGTTCTTGTGTGTGTCATAATCTATGTCATTATGCTTTTTATGGCCCCTGAAGGTCAATGCTCCTAGTTTAGTAATTGATTATTCCTCACACACACAGGCTGAGATTTCTTCATATTTTCTGCTTTTTGTTCCTTTTTTAAATTATGTTTAAAACGAAAAGRGTCTTTTTTTACTCTCTTTTTCTATATCTTTGGTTTTTTTCCACCCTCTCCTTTTTTTATCRGTCTGCATCTTTTTTGTACCATTTCGTTTAGAGTTGATATCTCTCTTCTCTCAGTCTTTGCTTCCTTGGTGATATGCCTAGTCATTCTGCAGCACAGCAAGCTCAGACAATCAGCATCAGAGCWGCACAGATGGAAAAAAAGGAAAAGCTCAGCAGTCTTTCGTCTTTTCCTTCTTTCTCCCACTCCTCTTCCTCCTCCTCCCCATTTTTCTTTCATCTCCTTACTATCAGAACGATCACGTCTCACGTTTGCTTACCTTTCTTTTATCCACAATGGCTCTCATCTGGCATTTCTGAATTTTAATGCTTTTTTTTGGTTTGTTTTTACAAATGAAAGAGGTAAAAAAAGGCTTAGTGACAGTGGGGGAAAAAAAGGAAAGGATGTGCAAAAACAAATAGGGAGGAGGGTAATAGAGCTAGGAGTGAAAACTAAAAGGGTTTATTTATTATCCTTTTAATTATGTGATTAAGGCATATGCAAAACCGGGATGAGGAAGTTATCTGAACTGAAGAACATCTATGCTTTGAGAGAAGGACTGAGTTTGCAGAAAAAAACTGAAACAGATTTTGAAGCCTCTTTGAAGATGTGTCTGAATGAAAGTTGCATTGGCTGCTAGTTCAGTGGATTATTCATTTGGCCACAGGGACAGAAGCTTAGGAAGGAAAGATCAAACACTGAGCAGGTGGAAGGAGACTCTGACTGTAAACTTACACACTCATGCACAAATGTGCATCAAACGGCTTGTTGCCTTTAAATTTGGGGGAGGAACTCTGTGCTGTGAAAGGTTAACCCTTACAAACACTCTTTTAAACTGGATTCAGGTTTGTTTTTAATATTTCTGACCTATTGCATCAAATCAGGGATTAAGTCATATTTGGTCAAACTAACTAAGCACGTTTTTAAGCTATGTTCTGATACCCAGATCATCCTGATATGTGGAGGGAGWTCAGAACTAACCCACGTAGCAGACCAGTGTGAAAGAGTGTTAGTGCAGTTGTGTGGGCCAAAACTAGACCAGACAAATTTTGCCATGTGGGATGGTTTGATTTGTCTTGCTAATTGGGAAGACCCCTGAAAAACTAGTCTACATTTGTTGTGTTCTAATGAGGGGTTCTTGACGATATTTGAAAGAGGTAACCTTAAACCATATTAGGATATTGAAATTTCCCAGCTGGTATTGAAAATAGCTTTGCTAGTCACAGGAAAATTAGCAAAAGATTAAAAGCTTTTCTGTTCAAAACCTATGCTAGTAGCAGGTACTGCTCAGAAATGTGCTTCAAAACATTCCTTAGGATTATATTATGGACTTTTCCTTCCATGTAACCCTCCCGCTGTCCTTGCGGCGCACTAACAAAGCTAGCAAGTTAGAGTCATGGCTGTCTCTTGGAGAGCCAGCCAGGCCACCCACAAACACCACCTACAGACCCCACCCCAACCCCCCTTTGCCCCTCCAACCACTGCTTAATCAGGTGGGGGTCAGGAGGACCCAACCGCCACACCAAACATGAATGGGGTCATATGGACCCCACAATGACATAAGTTAAAGTATTTGTTCCTCATATTTTGGCAAAAAATAATGGCTTTATCTTAACTAAATTGCAACAATCCATCTGTTAGATGTGGCAGGCCACTTTTACAAAACCTTTGTTTCTGTTTGCAGTCTCCTTGCAAGACATCAACATGAGAAAGGCCTTTAAGAGCAGCACCATTCAGGACCAGCAGGTAGTGTCCAGAACCTCCGTGCCCAACCCAGTGGTGGAGATGTACCACCGCTGCGACAAGCCCCCGCCACTCAACATCCTCACCCCCTACAGGTAAACATGTCAAGAATAATGTCTGTCTTGRCCTTGTTTGTGTTTTGCRCAGAGGTGMGCACCAGTCCACTAAAYCGCAAATCCGCTYATTGCAGACCTAATGTTTCATTTGACCTTTAGTGGTCTTACTAATTTTTGTAATTTATAAGCYGATTTGRGCTTTCCAAAATTAAAACGCAGTACCGCTAATAACTAATTATTAGGMGTGCAACAATACAGAAAATTCACGATTCGGTTCAGTTCGATACTTCWGTCTCACAGTTCGATATTTTTTTGATACAAAAAAAGAGAAATTTCAGTGGCCTTCATATTTGTTGAAATTAATCATGAACATATGTTTAACATCAAAAGTACAGTTTTTAAATTAAATGTTGCTGAAACAGCAAGTTTCTTGGTGGATCTGTGCTCGACAATGCAGCCTTGGTGGAGTAGTCGAACACAGATCAACTGAGAGCACTGCACAGCTTCAGAAGACAAGCTGATAAAATTAATTTTATAAATCTGTATTGTTCGATCCAAGTGTGTATTGAACCTAAAGCTCAGTACTGAACAGTTCGATAAGGGTACATGTATTGTTGCACCCCTGCTAATTATCTACAAGTCTTTGTCACCTTGAACAGCAGAAGGTATGGTTTATCATTTAAAAGAGGGGCAGAACATCATCTGGTTATCATGGTTGAGAAAATTCCTTAAAGAATTCATTATTTTCTTGAACAGCAGAGAGGGCTTGCTGTCAGTGACCAACACCATGAGGAAACTATTGAAACACKACCCTCTCTGGTGTGTGGTAAAATAACACAGAGCTTTATCCTGTGACTGTTCTGCGTGACGGTTCTGAAATTGTATATATACATATATTTTGTGTGTGTGTGTGTGTGTTGTGTATATGTTTTGTTTTTAATGTGTATAAAACATTTGGTTTTAAATGAAAAGAATAAACAATTTAAACTAAACTAAAAATTAAGAGACACCTCCCACAATGCTTTGCGTGGTAGGACGCATCCGCCCTTCTCCAGCGGCGCGCCTGCTGTGGTTGGTTCTGATCTGAGGTTCTGATCTGAGGTTCTGATCTGAGGTTCTGATCTGAGGTTCTGATCTGAGGTTCTGATCTGAGGTTCTGATCTGAGGTTCAGCTGAAGTGT
>NW_013952716.1:417795-429148 GCF_001266775.1 Austrofundulus limnaeus | reverse complement strand
TCTGATCTGAGGTTCTGATCTGAGGTTCTGATCTGAGGTTCTGATCTGAGGTTCTGATCTGAGGTTCGGCTGAAGTGTGTCTCCAGGGACCTCATGTATAAACGGTGCGTACACATAAAAACGTGTGCGCCAGGTTCTACGCCCACGTTGGGATGTATTAAAACCAATGTTGCGTGAAAGTGTGCGTATAGCACACTTTTTCACCTGCCATGAGAATGTGCGGCAGCCATGCAAAGTTTTTCAGTCAACAGTTTTAACTCACAAAGTCATGAATCTGACCTGAATCCACAGAAATATGACTTTGTTGTGTTTTCTGTATGTAAGAAGCGTCTGCGCTGCGAGTTTCTGCCYCGGTGTGGGACTGGGAACAGCTGACCGCTGATCCATGATACACACAACTTTACACAGCAAGTATTGCGTCTTGTGGAGCAGAGGAATCATCACAGCTGACCTGCTCTGAATTAATACTCTGAGTTGACAATGTTTTTTTCTCAGTTAGAATTAAAAATATTTCTTAGACAATTCACACATTTTATTTCCCTCAGCTGTGTGTGTGCTCTGCAGGCCTGTGCTCTGCGTGTGTTTCCAACTACGTGACAACAATATAAACACTTTACAGTTCACAGTAGACTAGAGGTTATTTGATCATTTTTCGCCTGATCTATTTTCTTGTCTGAGGTTAAATGATTTTCAGTCCCGGGGCTCAGTTTCATCATCGTTCGAGTTTAAACAATAAAAATGAAACAAAAAAATCTAACACACTATTAGATTTTTTTTGTTTCATTTTTAGACACGCAGAGCACAGGCCTGCGGAGCACCCGCACAGCTGAGGGAAATAAAATGTGTGAACTGTCTAAGAAATATTTTTAATTCTAACTGAGAAAAAAACGTTGTCAACTCAGAATATTAATTCAGAGCAGGTCAGCTGTGATGATTCCTCTGCTCCACAAGACGCAATACTTGCTGRGTAAAGTTGTGCGTAMCATGGGTCAGCGGTCAGCTGTTCCCAGTCCCACACCGTGGCAGAAACTCGCAGCGCTGCGAMTCACTCGTTCCTTCACTTCAACTATTTAATAAATATTTTTCCAAGTTCTACCAAACTGATCAGTTCCTGTGTTTACATTTATTAAAGACGTGTAAAGGTGGAAATGTCTGTCAGCCTCATGCGCAGCTGAAAACAGCAGCTTCACACAGGCACGTACACACCAACACACACACAACTTTGCGAGTGGCAAACTCATTTTTACACCCCACTGACAATTTTCTAACTCGTTCTCCATTTAATGTATAATTTTCCTGCATCTAAAAATCATTTCTGATCCCACAGAGAGGACAATCTGAGCACAATCTCACACGCTGGACACATTTACATCTATTTTTCGTTTCCCGTCACAGATGGACCCAGAATGCATCACTTCAGTTTTCCAATAAGCAGTTTTAAAATTACTTTATTGATGCTTCTTTAATGAAAAATCTACAACAAACAAAAGAAAAAGACAAAGAAGCAGCCGCAATCCTCAACAACTTTTTAAAGAATCAGCCGAACTGCAAGCCTCAACAAGGTTTTAATTTTTAGACCATGAGCCAAAGGTCTGTTTGAGGAAATCAGATCCCCGCAATCAGCGGTTGTTAATCGAGCTGTACAAGGGGTCCTACACCAGTAGTGGGCAGCTTTGTACAAATAATGTACATGAATTGTAGCCAGCTATAGAGTGTCAAATTGAACCTGTGGCCTAAAATTAGCTTCCGCTAATTTTTCTATTGCGTCAGCGGTTTAGAAGTTGCGGGCCTAAATATTTTTCGTAAGCGCTTTAGAAATTGTGGAACTAATTTTTGAATTAGCCTTGACCACCACTGGTTTTGCTGTTGTGTTTGTTTCACCTCTGCCGCTCCATTCATGTCTGCAGGGACGACAAGAAGGATGCGCTGAAGTTCTACACTGACCCCTCCTACTTCTTCAACCTGTGGAAGGAGAAGATGCTGCAGGCCACGGAGGACAAACGCAAAGAGAAGAGGCGGCAGAAGGTAGGCGTGAAGGTACCGCGAGTTCGCTGGAGTTCCTTTACAGACAAAGACGTATCTGAGTTCCAGCGAGGTCATGAATGCATAGTYTGTGCATGGAGTGTGGATCTAGACAAGAGAAAGTGTGTCAGAACAGTAAATTCATCTTCTGTTTTATTTGCTAATATTTTATTTTCTGCCTACTTTTATCACATTCTGCTATTATTTTAGTTGATGCATTTTAATCTTACTGTACTCGCCATTTAGCTTTGCTCTGTTGTGCCTTTTGTAGTTAAAACAGCAGCAGCTGGGGAAGCTCATCATCAAGCACTGATCAAAGGGAAATACAGCTTCTAATAATGTTCTATTAAGCTTCAGGCCTTTCCACTGTACTCCAAATAGTGTTTTCTGCTGTTTGCACAGATTTTGTGAAACTGAGATTTTCAAAAACACTTTTCAAAATYGAAAAAACTACCAGTTTTGGTATTTTTTGTGTGAACTTGGAATATGGAACTTTGGAGAAACAAATGTCATCACAGACTGTTGTGTTGATTGCCCACTTACCATTTCATGCCCTAAAATCCAGAAGAACAATGGAGCAGTTTTCCCACCTTTTCCTTTAGGTCTGTCTTGCTTAGTCTGATCTTTTTGCCATCAAACGTTGGTCATGTGCTGAAAAGTGCACACACGAGAGGTGTAACTGCYGTAGTTCTCCTCTTCATAAATGGAGACTAGAGGTCGTGTTCTAATGACAAGGGAATCCCATTCCTCGGCCTCCTCAGTAAGGTCTACTTTGAGGTGCTGTAGGAGAAAGTTCAGTCGATGGTTGAACCTTGAATACAGAAAACAATAATGCGGGTTTTGTCCCAGCCATGCAACATTAGACCAGGGGTGGCATTTATAAAGCTTGCATACGCACAAAACGGGCCCAGAAACTTGCGTACGCCACTTTTCACGCGAAGGTTCTGATTTATAAAACCCGAACTTGGTGTGAAAATGTGCAGTCCCCTACGCCAGCTCCGACATTCATTTTGGATTATTCACACAGGGGGTGGGGGGGTGGGCTGTCAGCCGCAGATAACATCGCAGGCTGCAGCGCAAACGGAGCTCAAAGCAGGAGGTAACGGGGGAGAAGAGTGGTGAACTTATTTCTTGCAYCAAAACAGTCGTGGCAGTGGTTGGGTTTTTAATTTTACGAATTGTTTTTTWAKSMRCRWKKYYKRRRWWWAAAYYYMTTTTMYAAAAAATCCATGAGATTGCAATAAATGTCTGCATACCAGCAAATTGAGGGAAAATGTGTGTAAATTACAGACAATCTGTTCATGTGAGCAGTCGTCAGTTGTCCTACACGAGACGCACAATGGTGTACATGCCTGAGGCGTGCCTATCACTTTTGTTGACATTGAGCTGACTCATTTAAATACACCTTAACATTTATGAGGTACTTTGCATTGACCGTTTATGGTTGAGTGTGGGTGTGTAGAGGGCAGAACCTGAGGCAGGATCTTGTGTGCAAACTCTGAGGTGCGGCTGTGATCTAAAAGAAAATTGTTGAAGGTGTGCCTGCACATGGTTTTATAAATCTGAATTCCCACCCTTTTCGCCGTTTGGCCGTACATTCACTTTTAGTATAAATTCTATGCAATCCTTTATAAATGAGGCCCCAGATCTTTACCTTCACAAAGATCCTCAAGGGCACATTGTTTGCCCATCAGTCTACATGTGTTTTGTGGACTTGGGGAAGGCATTTGGCCATACTCCCTGAGGTGCACTGTGAGTACGAGATTTGTGGTRCGTTGCTACGGGTATTTAAGTCCCTGTATAACCGGTGCAAGYCACGAGAGTTTGGTCTGCATTGCCAGCCATAAGCTGAACTGCACCAGAGGTGCCTGTTGTCCCTTTTTCTGGACTATTTTTTCTGTGCAGCCAGGAGGCAGAAGGGGTCCGGTTTGGTGACCTCAGATTTCCATCTCTGGTTATTGTGGACGATGTGGTCCTGTTTGTGTCATCCAGCTCTCACTAGAGCCCTTCGTAGCCAAATATAAATAGGCCGGGATGAGGGTCAGCACCTCCAAATCCAAGGCCATGGTCCTCGGGCAAAAACAGGTGGACTGCCCTCTTTGGGTTCGGAGTGGGGAAGGGTTAGGGTTAGTGGTTGTGATGGTGCTGCCTCGAGCTTTACTTATGAATAAGCAGAATGGGCTATGAGATGACTGAGAGATGTCTTTTAACTCCAGCTTTAGTTACCAATAGTGCACTTTTCCTTCATTCATCATTAACCGGTGCATCAAACATGGATAAGAGTAGASAGTGCTGTTATTTAAAAACAGCAGATGGCTATTTTACTAAGTAGAACATCACTTTGCACCTTTGTGGGTCATCTAATGAGTCCCTTGGAAACAGTTTTGTCCAGTCAGTAATTAGCCAAAGCTTAGTGATTGACCCAGAGAGCAGATTATTTCAGAGCTGATATTCGGTGGTATTCCCCTTTGATTCAGTCAATTAAGAAATGACTACTCTCTAAATCCCCTCAACAGCTGCTGCTGTATGTGTTTGCTGCTTTGTGCTTGTTTCCGTTGATTTTTTAATGCTGCTTACATTTTTCTGTTTCTTTCATGTTACTTGGAATCTCTGAAACAAAAYTCCTGCAAAACATAATTTACTTTCACTTGAGAAAGTAGCACTAGGTTTGAACACTAGATGATGCTGGAGGATGCTGTTCATCCTTTTTGGCCTTTATTCACTCAGCGCCTCCTGGTTCCTTTTTTAATCATGTACAGGGCTCATATCACGATGATGTCAAGACTGTTTATTCCACCACAATAAATAGCCATTTGCCATGTATTGCATACAGCTACATGTGTTTAGCGTAGCAGTACTACACATTGTTAGTGATGTAGTTCTCAGAAAACCATCAGAGACAATCCTACTGCACCAGACATTCCATTCTGAAATCCGTGCACACTTTACCACACATTAAATCTCTGTGCACGATTAGTGTCAGCCCTCTCTGAGGCACCAGGACCTTAAAGTTTAAGATGAAGGCAGTCGGAGACGAACAAAGGCGCGCTCAGCAAGGCTCTCACTGGAGCTTGATTCAAGATACAGGTTGACGTGAATTGAAGAGGCATTTTGTTGTTTAGCCCACAGGAGAGTGGAGAAGGCAATCCAAGACCGTGCAATTTAAAACTTCTGGAAATTTCTATCCGAGGACCTCACTAAACCATTAAATCAATAGTAGCAACCTATTGCTTTTGGCTTTTTTTAACAGGTTGGGTTTGCCTCCTTACAGTCTTAACAATGAGCATATAAAACCTTTTTTTGTTGTTGATTTTGAAGGAAAAATTCTCACTTTTAACAGGAATCATCTCATTAAACTAACAAAGAAAGCTTACAGTACAACAAGAGGTTTAAAAACAGTATTTTTGCATTGATAATGCGATCTTGAGTAAAATGCAACCCCCACTTTTTGAGCTTAAAAAGCCTTAATTTCCCTCTTACCCTTAATTTCATACAAGCTTCAAGATTTTTCAGCGTTTGTGGTCCGTATACTTATCAATAAATTGTTCATTTAATGATTGTGGTATCAGACCTTTTTACTTTATTTAACTTCGTAGCAGCTTCAAAGAAGAAACGACYTTTAGAATGAGAAATGTTCTAGGAGACGGCTTTGCCAATTTGAGGGTGCCATCACAAATATCTTARGAGATTTGCATACGGAACTGATTATTTCGGGGATACCTACTTTCGCAAAACACAACTAAAGCCTGGTTAATCTGCATGCTCGATAGGACCAGATGATCTGCTCCTTGGAGCTGTCCATCTTGCCAATTTAATAACCGGCTCTTATGAGCAGACCATTATCAGTGAAATGACACACAGAAGAAGAGCTCACTGCGTAGTCCGCAAGTGTCAGCAGGAGGTAAGAGACGGAAGCTACGCAATTTTRGTAAGCGAGATGTGCGATGTATCAGCCTTAAATGCAAATGGCAGTCAGTACAGACAGGTGGTTTGCCAGAAAATACACAATATTTCAACAACATTGAATCAACAAGTCTATCTTATATGTGCCTCGCTTCAACAGTTTAAGAATAATATTTACATTTCCGGTGTTCCAATGCTGACATAAGAGGGACCACCTGTAGGGGTTTTGACCAGGGTWTTGATAAGTATTATGAGAACATGTGAGAACTTAGCTATCCGGGCATCCAATCTGAACATTTCTTTACAATACATATAAAATCTGTTCAAATTTACTCCTGTGTATCATACAACCCCCACTTTATGAATGATGATTGGGGTTAAAAGTTTTTGCATTATACACACACAAATACAGCAGATAAACACAATTCTTTGATGCAAGCTGAACGTGGTCTATAGCTGGCAGCCCTGCAAAGARGCACCACCCCTTTCCTCCCTTGTTGTCCTCTTGCTCAGCCTAACGCACAAGCTTGTTTTTCTCCCATGTTTCCATAGGGCTGTCCGGCCCACCCTGACAGGCCCCACTCCAGACAGGCCCCACCCAGGAGCCCCCTGTCCATCTCTGTAAGACGACCCAGACCCCTAACCTGCCCCCRTTTTTTGCCCTTCACCTTCTCACCGCACATCCCCATGAACTCATTACTCAGTCACTTATCAAAGAGGATGTCTGAACACAAGTGAAACACACACGTAGAGAATCACAAAGGAAAACATGTAAACACTAAAACAAAAGCTACATATGCACATGTTCACTTCCTTGTGTTGGTGTGTGTTTGTGCGTGTAGTGTCACGTTAGTTTGCAGCTTCATCCCCATGTGTTTGATTTGGTTGCTGTTTTGTGTTTCCACAAATATTTTGGCTTTGTTGTTTCACTGTGTGCTAATTTGTGACACGTGGTGGGTAAACCATTCTGTGTGTGTGTGTGTTGTGTCGGTATGATTTTAGCACATGGTGAAATAGCCGGTAAAGGGGTCCAGTTTATTTTCCCTCAGCCTCCGACAAATCGGTATCCAGTTGTTTAATGTGTGTTTGTGTGTACATCTGTCTCCCGTAGGAGCAGCAGAGACAGGTTGAAGATCCGACCAGAGAAGTGAAGAAGGTCAGTAAGAAGTTATCCTTGAAGTTGTGCGTGACACACCTCTAAAACACGTATACCATAACGCTGCAATGTTATTGAAAAAGTGTTATTTGTCGAAAAAACAATGTATATGTATATGTTTTCCTAAATTGTATTAAATTGTTTTTTAATACAAATTGTGCGTGCCCAAAAATCAAGCCTAAAACAATGACCCGAATCAGCTGGACTGTATTATCTTAACATTAGCATACATGTCAACCTCTTTGGACGTTTACCTGTATAAAAAGCCTAAAAAATCRGTAAATTTTGCAAAAAAATRCGTAGAYCTCGCACCCGCGTGGGGTGGGGGTGGGGCGGGGTCTGTCGMCTGCGGACATGAAAGCGCCTGCTGCGAAGCAGGAGGAGAGGAGAGCGGAAAAAGTTCAAAACATTTCTAGCGGCAGAACAGMTTGGAAGATGGCTGTTTGATGTTATTTATTGTTTTTTAAATCATCCTACAGGCTCTGACATGTTAGATAAATTTGAAAATGAGGTTTTGATAAAATCCATAAAACTTGAAAAAATCCGTGAGATTGCTCTATACGTCCGTATGCCTGCAAAATGACGTAAAATCCTTATAACTTAAGGACAATCCGTACAAGTTGACATGTGTGCATTAGCATTATTCATAATCAAGTGGTGCCTGCAACTACCCACTGCAGTAACCTGACTTAACGTATCCTATAGTAGTGTCCTTATGTGTGACGGAGTATTAAGTGCAAAGGGGTCACTAGAAACTTAGTGTTAGACGTACGACCAGACAGTGGATTTGGGCTTTAATAATTCCACAGGTGTTCTAGATTACACTTACCAACAGACCAGGTGGTTCTGTGGGTCATGCCAGCATATTAAAGCTGTTCGTTAAAGGGATCCCTGATTAGTTGTAACATTAGACTTTATTTGATAAACATTTATTTTAACTGTTGTTTAAAGACTGTAAAAATACTGTAGGCTGMTTAGTTTTGTAAATTTTAAAAATATATTTTAACACAGACGGAGCCATTTTATTCACACGCAAAGCATTCTGGGTAAATGATGACGTGGATAGGTCCTCGGTGTGAGCGAGCTATATCCACCCTGAAGGTTAATCTTGGACAATATCTGATGATCAACTCTTTTAAATGAAACCAGAGAGCGTTGACAGAGAGGAGAAGGTAGAAATGACTCAGCCTGGAACTGAAAGTATGGATGGAGGACAACAGAGCTGCTTCATGGAAGAACCCCAGCTAAGCCTGTTAGCCTTTGCGCTAGCGCCAATGCTATATTGCCTTATATGTATTAGCTCGGTGCTAGTGCGACAAACAAGCTAAACTGAGGTCCTCCATCCATATTTTCAGTTGCAGACGGAGTCATTTTTGTGTTCCCCTCTCTGTCATGTGGATGAAGGACCTCAGTGACGAGAGGAGAATGTGTAGCGCTGAGCTAATACATATACTGTATATGGTGATAGCATCGAGGCTAACGCTAAAGCTAACAGGCTAAGCTGAGTTTCTTCTTCCATGAAGCAGCTCTGTTGTCCTCCATCCATATTTTCAGTTCCAGGCTGAGTCATTTCTACCTTCTCCTCTCTGTCAACGCTCTCTGGTTTCATTTAAAAGAGTCGATCATCAGATATTGTCCAAGATTAACCTTCAGGGTGGATATAGCTCGCTAGCAGCCTCGCACCGAGGACCTATCCACGTCATCATTTACCCAGAATGCTTTGCGTGTAAATAAAATGGCCCTGTCCGTGTAATATATTTTTAAACTGTTAGTTAAAAAATGATAAAAAATGAACATCCTACAGTATTTTTACAGTCTTTATTTTACAGTTAAAATATATGTTTATTAAATAAAGTCTAATGTRACAACTAATCATGYATCCCTTTAAAACAACAAGAATACCCTCCTCAAGCTTCATTAACCAACTCCCAAATGAAATATAAGATTGGTAGAGTTGTGATAATTTTCTGAAGATATAATAACCACTCCTGTTGAGTCATTTTAAAGTATCTAAATCATCGTTTTTACCTATATTTAATAAGTAAAAGACCTTTTTTTGGGATCAACTTAATATTTCCTTGTGGTTGGCTTCTAAAGGTGCGTAAGGCYCGTAATCGACGTCAAGAATGGAACGTCCTGGCCTACGATAAAGAGTTTAGACCGGATGCCAGGCTCACCCCTTCTCCTTACCATGGCATGTCCTCTGAAGGCTCCCTATCCCCTGACAGCAGGTACACACACACATGCACACATTCACAAACAAATGACACWCAAATTACAAATACAGGAGCTATTTGCCAGTTGGCCATTCTACAAAGTACCTGATTCCTTATTGTCTCGTTGTTTACAGGTTTAGTTAAGGTTTAGTRTAGCAGGTTTGTGTACAATATGGAGACTAAACTCCACCAACCTACTCCTGTATTTAAAGTTCTGTGCTGCCCTCTTCTGGAAAATTTCACTCGGAGCTCATGGAAAACTGTGGACTTGAGCAGATTTTCATTCAAGCTTCTGTGAGGGCAAACATAAAATTTTTGAGGAAAGGTTAAAAAGCTGAAGTAGCAAGGCGTAGAATGCTAAAAAGGATAGAAAGTGAATCTGTAAGTAGATGGTGTCAGGATGATTTATTTTAAAGATTAATGCAGTTGATGCTTGCTGTGAGATGATCCATTTTTCTTTCATGCGTTTTTGTACTATTTCAATAATTCACATTTCAAAATGTTTAACTCTTACTGGACATTGCGACTATGATTTTTGGTATTTCAGCAATATACTCCTTAGATATTTAGCCTTTTTGGTAATTTTTGTTGTCGTTGAAAGTTATTTCAACATCCTTAAAAATCCTTCAAATTAGTGCCTTTTACACCTTTTATTTTGGTTCTGCTTTTTTGTTTTAATTCTTTGTGCTTATTTTAGCTTCCTTCAGCTTCTTTCTGCTAATTTAGTCTGTTAATGCTTCTTTCAGCTGTTTTCTGCAATTTAAGGTGCTTTTTAGCTATTTTCAGCTAATATTAGCCTTTTTTCAGCTAAATTCACCTTTTTTTGTGATCATTTCAGCAACTACTTTCAGCTGCTTAATTCAGKAAGTATGTGCTCTTTCTGATACTTTGTGCTGAATTCAGCTTTTTCAGATACTTTTAGCTACTTTTATATGTTCAGCTTTGTTTTGGCTATTTTACCACAAATTGCAAATTTTTTTTTACATCTTTTCTTTTTTTCTGCAAACATCTTTCGGCATTAAGCATTCACGCTGCACTTTAGCAGAAAAAGCAAATTCTCTAGTTTTTAATTGGTTCAACATGTTTTGATCATCGAGTTTTAAGATTTTCACTCACCGTCTCAATATCGATCCAAAAGGTCAATGGCATCTGACTCCTACCCAGCAAGCCCCAACCACCCCTCAGCCCAGGCCTCCAGCACCGCTCACCCTGCGGACCACCATGCCCGGGACCATCTCAATGCAGCCCAGACTCAGTCACTGGATCGGGGTCTTAGGCCAGTTAATCAGCCCCCAGGAGCTGCTGGGGCTGCAGCAGGTCGGCATGTGGCCTCTCTGGGCAGGACTCCTTCAGGACATGGGGTCCAGGCTGGAGGAGATCCCACAGTTAATGGACCGAGGCAGCAGTCAATTAAAGACTACCGAGCCGGACACAGGTAGGTTTCTTAATTTTACTCAGAAACTACAGTACATTCTGGATCCTGTTTCGTTAGTTTTAAGTTAACGTTCTACTTCTTTTAGATATAACAACTACATTTCAGCTACTTCAGCAAATTTTAGCAGCACTCTACATTTTAACAGAAAATGCAGTTTCTCTAGTTTGTGCTCTTCTCTCTAAATAGTTTAATCCATTTTTGAATATGATATATTATGTTTATGATAATGCTCACCTGTCTGCTTTCATGTGTCGAGGATTTTGAACATTGTGTAAATACTTTAATGCCTGAGTTAACATCATAGTCTAAGTTCACACAGCAGGCAAAATGCCTCATCGAAAAACCCATATTGGACTTTTCATGACAGTGAACATGACGAATCGGTCTTTTCCAATCCGACCCAGGCCTTTTCAGTTTGTGGTACTAAATCAGATACCTTCCCCATCTGATGTATTTCAGACACTTCAGTCTGAGTGCTGGTGTCACATTTCATTTCACTTTTACATCAGATTTTCATACGTGTCAACCTCTTTGGACATTTACCTGTATAAAAAGCCTCAAAAATCTGTAAATTTTGCAAAAAGACCATAGAACTCGCACCCGCGGGGGGGGGGGGGGGGG
>NW_013952716.1:402365-415273 GCF_001266775.1 Austrofundulus limnaeus | reverse complement strand
GAAAATAATACAGTATTTAAAACATGTTGTCTAATAAAATTCTTATGCTAATCCAATACAATAATTATTGATTTTTGAATAAAAATTAACAAAATTCTATGTGTTTCTTTAATATTTTGTACCATTGTTTGTGGGTTTTTAATGGGAGTCACCGGCCAGAAGCAAATGCTGTTTGGTGGGCCATGGCATGGAAAAGTTTGGGAACCCCTGACTTAAGAAATTGTTTTACATAAAGGACCATGTACAAAAAGTTTATCACACTTTTCAGATTTTCTAGTTGAAATGAAAAGATTGTATTTTATTAGTTAAAGTTATTTGAAAAGTAACAGGAGCCATAGCAATGGCCAGATTTTTATCTGTCCTTAATGAACCCCCCTCTCCTCCCCTTCAGGTATCCAGCTTCGAAAGGTGCAGGAGCAACGGGAGCAGGAGGCGAAGAGGGAGCCCGTCGGCAACGACGTGGCTACCATCCTCTCGCGTCGCATTGCAGTGGAGTACAGCGAATCTGACGACGACTCAGAGCTGGACGAGAACGAGTGGTCTGACTAAAAAGGAAAAGAAAAAGGTGTAGATGGGGGAGGTAAAACTGCTGGAAATAATAGAGTAAGAGGGGAGAGAAAAGTGATGCTGAGTTAAAAACAAAGAGATCTGATTATTGTTAGTCATAAAAAATTTAAGTAAAAAAAAATAAAATAAAAAATCAACCATACATTCGCACTCCATAACAGGTTGATTATTTCAGCTTGCATGTTTGCCCCTGACGCCTGTTRTTGAACAGCCCCCCCACCCCTCGAGGCTCTTGTGAATAATGGTGTATGGCACAATAAATGCACCTTCCATTTCAGCAGCTTTCCACCCCTGCTACTCAATTAAAACTACAAACACACGAACTGTGACAAACACAACCCACAAACTTCCCGCCTACACAGTCGAGTGGTAATTATTAGCAATACTGCAGGCTCTCAAGCTGTAAGTAGGCAGGCCCTCTGTGAATACAGGGGATAATGTGTTTACAAAACACACGACAGAGCACAAGAATTAATATTATTATTGTTATTATTAATGCAATCTTAATCTATCTGCCAAATGTTGAGAATGAATTTGTAAAAATAAATTCAAGATAATCAGGGAAAAAAAACGTTAGTTTATTTATAAATTGTTGTGCTTTTCTGGGTTGTGCTAGTTTAGACAATGCGCACAATCGGAAATGCCGAACTTTTGGGAGTTTGGTTTGTCTTGAGACAACAAAATTAGCACTGAGATTTTTCTGTTTAACAAACTCTAGAATATAAAATGCAATTATGCTTTAAAAAATTGCTTAAATTATTGGATACAAGTGCTTTTGAAGTCACATCAACTTTAGAGTATATATTTAGATTACATAAAGTTAAGCAAGCTTGGTTTTAGACTAATTATTTTGCTTGGCAAGCTTACTTGAAGCTAAACACCATCCAACACAAGTAGTAAAACATCAACCTTGATAATATTTTTAAGTCAGTTTTCCTATTAAAGAGTCTATATTTTGGACCTTTTCCACTGTGAAGTTGCCATAATGCGAGGCGCCAGGTTACAGTGTAAACTAAAAGGGCATGATTGGATTGAATAGCTTCTCTGATCTGAACCTGACWGATGTTCTGTTGTTGGTCTAGTCACAGTATGTCCATAACAAACATGTTTGTTGTTAGCGAAGCTATATGTGTATATATATGTATTTTAGTGGATTATGAGTTAGTGAAGCTAACTTTTTTGGTTAGCTGTGCCCACCACTTTGCATCCAAAAGTGCACATGGCACCAGGACACCCTAGACCACAGATCACTAGCCACGTTTACATGGACAAAAGTAATCGGATTAAACGGTCATTCGGAATAAAAATGCGTCATGTAAACAGCCGGTTTGGATTATTCTGATCCAACTGAGCTCAATCCGAATGAATTTTTAATCTGAATGAGTCGGGTGGGTTATGCCGATTGATAATCGGAATGACGTTCATGTAAACACTTAATCCAATCATCTTATTCTGATTGTAGAAAACTGACCTGTGTGCATGTCTGCTGACTTTCATTCACCCGGTTAGAGGAGGTGGGACAGCAGCCCTCCAGCTGCGCTGCACCGTGCAGAACTTTTCCACCTTGATCTCTTAACAGATGAAAAACGAAACAAACAGCAGACGTTGCTTCGCAAAAAATAAAAAATACGTATTGCTTCATCTGCTGGCTGCAGCTCAACCGAGGAGTAACGGCGTCTCTACCGTTATTAAAAGCTGATACAGGTCCGTCCTGAGCCACAGAGGAGCTTTGTTTACGTTTGTAACACGGAAGTAGAGCTGAATGTTTACAACACTGCGCATGTCCAGACTTTTATTCTGAATTAAAGTCCGGTGCATGTAAACACTTTTCATGATCGGATTGTGTCCATGTAAACAGTCCATTCGGATTATTTAATCTGAATACATTTCAATCTGATCAAAACATTTTGTGCATGTAAACATAGCTAGTGATGGATCATGTAGTTGTGTCATTCCAGCTGCGACTGTATGTTTAGGACACTCAAGTTACAAAGGTTTCTGATCCCCACCTGGTAGTGAGTTGGATTTGGATGATTGGGGAAGGTTGGGGACTAACCCAGCAGCCCCAACGTGTAGTAAGGGTTTGCTGGGAATTCCTTGCTGAAAACCCTGACAAAAAGATGTCTAACTCCCAACTTGGACTGCATCCCAGCATTGCTTAGGTGTATTAGGTCTGAGTGAGCCTCCATTGTTAAGGCTGCTGGTTGTTGATGCCTTTCGTGGCGGGCATCCTTGAACTCAGTGATGACTCCCTGAGTGAGGGAGGCTGTCAAGTTAAAGGAGGAGTCTGAATGAGCTTTGTTAGCTGATAGGACTTCAGAGGAAGCCGACTCGTCTCAGGTGGCAAAGAGAGATGCTGCTCTGGCTCTTTTTGTAGCACAGGCTCAGGTGTTGGAGGAGTTCAGTGAAGCCTTGGATAGAGACTCTCAACCGGCTTCAAGAAGGTTCTGACAAACCATGTTGCAGCTGAGGCGAAGTAAGCCGACTTTACCAACACTGAGTGTAGTGGAGGTTGGGTGCTGCTGACCTCAATCAATGATGTCATCAGGTAGTGCACGAGGACTTTCTCAATCCTACCAGCAAGTCTTCATGGACGTCTGAGTCTGGGGACTTTAGGGTTAGCCCATCCATAACCAACACTGAGGTCACAGAAAGGGTGTGTAAAAGCTTGTCGAGGCTTTTCTGCCCAACCTGCTTTGCCYCTGTGCCCAACTCCAGAACGAGCATCAGACAATGGATAGAAAATCAGAAAATACTATTTTATTTATCACTATAAATTACAGTAGCAGTTTTTGTTTCCATTTGCTTAGAATGCCTCACTTTGGCTTTTGTCTCTTTAAGAACATATCTAGAAGCAGAGTTTAATTCTGACAGGATTGGTGAGCTAATGGCTAACCTAACCGCAGCTAAAAGCAAAGTAGATTCTCTTAATGACAACTCAGAAGTTAGTTGGATTTACTATAATAATGTACCCCTACTCTGCCTAGGAAGGGTGTTTTTAAAATCATTTCCTGATATACAGGCATGCAGAGGAGCAAGCCCTTTCATTTTTTGCCTGGAAGTATTTTTTATTTAGTTTTCAAATGTTTTACCATCACAATCCGTTCTCTAATGAAACATTCACAATAAAAAAAAAACGTTACTGATTCGAGAGCAGAAAGGTCCATCACAAGGCAAGTAAGATTCTATTTAATCTCAACACCCAAACCCTCTTCAGTATGGGCAAATCTTTCCTTAAAATCCCTGTAGACATTTATTATACGCAAAGAATCTATAAAACACGGAAGAGAAATTAATATAACCTCTTTAATAAACTAAACTGAGAAACAAATTCAAATTTAAATGTAACTTGGTTTCCATATTTTACCATTCTATGAATAGTATGAATAGAACATTTGTAATTATTTTAATATTTTAGGTTATGTTTTTGTGCTATGAATATAAAAGCCTTGTTTTTGTTGTTGACAGAAAAAAAGAACTAAAGCTTTAGATCAAGTAATTACGAAGCCAAACTCCCAAAAGTTGATATAGTTCTGTTACTTATACTTTATTAAATGTAATATATTGTAGTTCTCCCAATATAATAGTTGAAGCAGTCACTCATATGRTTTGAAGTCGTGTTCTATTGACGTCATGAACAAGCAATATTTCACCTGACGTAGATAGCTCTTTGAATGACCTGTGTGGAGAAATAGCATTTGATTCTGATTGAATTGACAAGCTAACAGCTAGTCCAGGTGGCCGAGATCAAAGTAGATTTCTGCTATCTTTAAACGTTATTTTGAAATAATTCGTAGTGATTTTATACATCTTTAAATTGATGTCATTTTTGRCTCACATGGGTATTTACACAGAATTATCTGGGTTTTTAGCATGGGCAGCTAGCTGTTAGCACTTCTAGTTCAGCCTGGAATCCCTCCTATCATAAATATCAAAATARTTTGTTGACAGAGATGGAGAATGTAGAAATGACTCTGTAAATGATGATGGAGGACAACAGAGCTGCTTCATGGAGGGAAAGCCTCAGCTTTAGCTTTTTAGCTTTCACATAGRTCCTGTCCTATTACGTATATGGCAATAAATGGCTTTAGATTCCAAGTTATTAAATATATGGCAATACATAGCGTTAGCTCACGTGCTAAAAAATATACAGTATGTTGATAAATGCTTGCTTTCTAGCTAATAAATGTATGACGATAAATGGCATTAGCTCCTGTGCTAATATATATGGCGATATATGGCGTTAGTTCCCGTACTAAAAATTATATGGCGATAAATGGCTTTAGCTCCCATGCTAATGGATATATGTCGATAAATGGCATTAGCTTTGGAACTAATTATACTAGCTTGGGCGCTAATGCCAAATATATATTTGTAATATATATGGCGATAGCACCAAAGGCTAATTTACTAAACATCACGTTTGAATGTTTCAATGAATGCGTAGCGTCAATAATAAAATGGTGGCATGCTTAAGTGAAAAATCTACAGTATACATTTTTTTACAATTACAAGTAATTAGTAATTGTTTTTATCTGTCACAAATAGCAACTTTTAGTACATGTACAAGTAGTAAGGGATCCCTTTAAGAAGTGTGGTCTTTGTTCAGACTGTTAGCTCATCTGTTTTATCAGAATTAAATTCTGTTTGTCCAACCTGAGGTCATTCATAGAGCTACAGTATCTACAAGAGGCAACATCCTCATTGTTTATTATGTTTTCATGGAAAACCAACTTCAAAGGATGTGAAGCACTGATTCAAGTAGAAGTGGGATTAAAACAAAACACCCAGATTTCTGCTGTTTTGGTAAAACCAGCATCACCAGCCTAGTTCTCATCATCGACCTATAAAACAAGCTGATTAACAGTTGCCAATTTCTTGTCTGTTTTGAAACTCTTTAACTTTTRCTTAGTCATTCCTGACTCCAAGCCTGACCACTTTACTGAGCGACCGTGTGGTCTTCTTTCAAACGCTTCACCACGACTAGCGCCGCCCTCATGAAGCGGATCACGTCGAGTCGGTCAGTGTTTCAGGGGTCGCCTCAACTGCTTCAACGTGGCCTCACTCGCTGTCAGTAACATCGCCGTCTGCTGATACTTTGTGAACTATAAAAGCTTAAGTGTAAGAGACTTGCAACAGTAATATACGGTATATTCTCTCTTTTCAGTTTGGGTTTGGCTAATCTTCAGTATGAACTGATTGGACCGTGGTGTTTTTTATAATGTGCTTTTCTTTTTCAAACGTGCTGCAGTGGATTAGTTCACTTTGCTTTATTTTTAGGGTGTTTTGCGGTCAGATAAAAGAAGTCGATCTGTCAGAGAGGCCAGTTTAAAGATGAGCCCAATGCTAATCTGATTAATTTGATGTAATATTCTTGTTCTCAGACAAAGCTAATATCRGACTAATAGGGTTTAACGTCACATTTTAACAACTTTTGCTCTGATTTTCTATCATAAGCAGTATTTTGTAAAGCGGCAATTCACCTTTTTTGTTTATTTTGTTTAGCTTTATTCAAATGTGCAGTTTTCTGAGTAATTAACCAGCCAGCTCAGTTTTCTTGTAAAGTGGATATTAGAAGATCATTTGTTTAAATGATGTTCTGTGGAGTTGGTATCAGTAAACAGTATTCTACCTGCAGTGGAATTAGTTTCACTATTCCTACACGGGAAAGACAAGCTAACGAATAGTCAGAGCAAAGCCTCAAACAAAGTGCATCATTGCTGCCTTAAAACAACTTTAATCTGAAAAAGATAGCTGTTTATGCAAACTTRTACAAACTGACCCCAAAATGTAATGAATTTGATTGTTTCTTCCACAGAAGTCTYTGGTTATTTCTACTGAAGAATCAGACTGTGGTTTATAATCAATAATGGTCCTACAGAGTATGCTAAAGGGAGCCATCAGTTTTATTTTAAAAATTGTTACAGGTAAATGCATAAAAGTTCATAATTGCAGCACTTGCATTTAAAAACAAATTCTTCAGTCTGTGATAAATCTCCAAACTCCATATAACAATTWAAAAAAAAACACTCATCTGTCTTATTTCCCTGTTTAATTTGTTGGCAGCACAATGAATCCTGGGATACAGTCGGTCGCATAGGATACTCAGATGCAGCCTAACTTTTGGGTGCTTGGTCAGTCGCATGTTTAGACGCCTGCGAATTGGGACGTGGGGCAGTGACGTACTTGGCCAACAAATATTCCCCACGTTGGCTGCAACCCCTGACTTGGGACACAGCCACAGAATCATTTTTTGACATTAGCTTGGTCTCAATTCAAGGGTTGCATTCCACATAGAGCACGGCCCAGAGATCGTCTAGTCTTGACGTATTTGCGTGACCACCCACTACCTTGTTACGATGTATTACATTTAATATCACAACACAAATAAACACATAAACTTAAAATGCCTTGGAACAGTTATTTATATATTTTCACATGAGGAACTTCATCAAATGCAATGTATTGTTAAAAACATTGCATCTAAATACACAGAAGACATTAATAAATTGGGTTTTGCTTTAGTATTGTGCTTGATATTGCATATTCTTTACGTCACATGGCAATGTGAATTTCATCAGCTAAGTTGCATAACAATGAATGACTGAATTCTTCGGTCTGTGATGACTTCCTAAATTACATAATTTTCTTTTCTGATGATGGTGCAATGAAGGATGGGATATTGTCGGCCATCAAGGATAGTCAGATGCATCCTTTGTTTTCAGGATTTAGTAAGCCCTGTGGGAAGGAGCCCTCAAAATGATTTAGCCAGCCTACAAATGCACCCCACAGAGGACACAGCCTCTGAATTGAGTCACAGTCTTCAGTGTAAACAAACATAAGCTTCTATGTAAATAAGGGTCAAATACAAATAATGACAACGATAGAAAAACGTATTTGCATGAACCACTGTTAAAATTTGGAGTTTGTTGTTTTAAGATTTCAGAAATCCACTCTGGTCTTAACCCCATTCAATTTGAAAGACATAAGCCTTATTCCGCAAATTAATAACACTCTGAGGGATTTCTACAGCTGGTAAGATACTGACTACTGACCACAACTCAACACAACCAAAAAAAATAAAAAAATAAAAAAATTAACATATTTTCTTTTTTTCTCTTTCAAGCGTTTTTGTTGATTTTTATCTTAAAATCATCCTATTCAAAGACTTTTCAATGGATTTAGTGCGTTTTAATTTAATTGATAATAAAAATAACAAAATGAGACCATTTAGCCAGGYTGTGCTACATATCTGAGACTGTTCTGGAGTTCATTCCCACAGGTTTAAAGATTTTCTTGTTGATTTATTTCAGCTAAGCTCAGAAGGAGTTATTTTATGTATATAAACAGAATTGTTGGCAGCTGCACTGTGTTGTTGACTACAGAACTGAAAGATCCAACATGTTGATAGGTTCTCCCGAAAACTTTGGAGTAGGATTTTTAAAATGTGCCAATACCTGCATTTGAAAACATTATTAAAGCAAAAAAGCACATATCTGCAGCTAGTGTGAGTTTACCACAAAGCTTTGTGAGATTTTACTTTAAAAAATTGTGCTCAAACAGGAGTCTGACTAATGAAAGTCTGCTCAAATCTCTAAAACATCACCCGGGTCTAATTGTTCTGATTGTTTTATTCTGTGGTTGTGTTGATGTGCAGGAGCCATAAATACACAGTTATACCCTGCAAAAAAAGAAAGAAAAGTAAAAATAAAAAAAACCTTCAGCATCCAAGAATGTAAAGCTATAACTTAAAGTAATTGTGACTTTTCATCTATTTTTACATCAGTGTGGTGTGTTTCTTAACAAAAAAACAAGGCAAAAATACAAAAGGAAGAGATTTTAAAGTAACCATATATTGTGTATCTGTGGCTTCTGGCTTGTAAGACAATGTTCTGTGTTGAAAATGTGAGAAATGAATCATGTTGTATAGACTTTTGGTAAAGCAGCCTTTACAGGTAAATACATTTTGTTTTAATATAACCTAAGTCAAACTGTGTATTGCACACTAAAATCAACTGTAAGCAAATATGCATGTAACTATAGACAATAAATGGTGAACAAAACATATGTTTTCTTTTCCGTTTTATGTTGTAAAGATTTTTTCTTTTTTTTTTCCTTATTAAGACATGGACAGTTCCTTCAGCCCTGCACACTCTCCAAGGTCCCAAGACATTCCAGCACTAAAAGGACCCCTGACAGTTCCCTCATGCCTTCACACTGTCCAAGGACTTGAAACATTCCAGCACTTTCAGGACCTTGGAGAGCTCCTTCAACCCTGCACACCCTCCAAGGTCTTGAAACGTTCCAACACTTTCAGGACCTTGGACAGTTCCTTCAACCCTGCACAATGTCCAAGGTCCTACAACATTCCATCACTTTCAGGACCTTGGACAGTTCCTCCAGCCCCTGACACTGTGTAAAGTAGTGATTCCCAACCAGGAGTATGCAAACATACTACAGGGAATATGTGGAAAAATTGCTAGATAACAAACTCCTCTATCAAACTGGAATGGACTAGACTGGAAGCTGGAGGGGGCGGGGTTTGAAGCACCTAATTGGGATTTAAAGAGACAGCCTCAAAACAATTTTATCTGAGACATGACTCAGAAAGGGGAGAAAGAGGGGCAATAAGGCTACAGTAAGGAGGAATTCTGACCAATTGTTGTAGTTCCACTTTATAGAGATCCCAACTGAAAGATTTAAATGTAAAAAAAGGACTGAAAAACATCATATGTATCCTTTAAAGACATGAATAAATCTTAAAATTTGATGACCACATAAAATACTGTGGAGAACCACATTTGGCCTACAGTCCTTGAGTTTGACAAATGTGCCTTTAATGGATGCAAAATTGTCTCTAAAAAGACATTCTGTCAAATGYGTATTTAAAGCTTCATGAGCTGTGACAGTCGTCATAAACCTCGGAGTGTGAAGTAAASAGCAGCTGCTACTCAGAGCTCCTCACAGTTTGGCCATCCAAAAAGGAAGCTTATTTTGGCCACTTATATCTGCAATCTCATACTTTCAGTAATGATCGACACCTCATGACCACAGATGAGAGGTGGAACATAGCCAAACCTGTATGTTGAACGCTTTGCCTGTTTACTAAGCCTTTTGTTTACCARGACTGACCGGAGCAACACCCTCATTACTGAGGACGAGGCCCCAATCCATGTCAGGGTAAAGGTGAGAAAAGTCACATGATTTTTTAAAAAAAAATTTAAAGGCATAAAACTTGGAATCGTGGTTTGAACTCACCATGAGTCATTCTTTCAATGTAGATTTTAATTTTCTCCAGAGAAACTGGGCATGATTTGATCAAACCGTCTGAAATGGAAGCATTTACTCAGCATTTTCAGTCAGCTCCTGCGGCCGTGACATGAAATGGAGCAATCTGGCTCCCAGTCCTTGGCGCCAAGGCACCAGTGTCAACATTGGCTGCTCAGGACATCGTGCTGCTTTTGCACCATTGGTGAGGCGGAGGTGGAAGCGATGGGAGCCGATTCCCATTTTGGGGACGCAGATGGCAACACAGCAGAGAGAGGAAGATGGAGAGCAAGAGGGTCGAAAACCKAAAAAAAAAAGAAAAGAAAACAGAATGGTCAAAGGACATTGGTTACTACTGTATGAGCAAGTGGAGTGACTCAGAAATCTTTCTTTTTTTACATATGTATATATGTATAAACTCACCGGCCACTTTATTAGGTACACCTGTCCAACTGCTCATTAAAACTTAATTTCTAATCAGCCAATCACATGGCGGCAACTCAGTGCATTTAGGCATGTAGACATGGTCAAGACAATCTCCTGCAGTTCAAACCGAGCATCAGTATGGGGAAGAAAGGTGATTTGAGTGCCTTTGAACGTGGCATGGTTGTTGGTGCCAGAAGGGCTGGTCTGAGTATTTCAGAAACTGCTGATCTACTGGGATTTTCACGCACAACCATCTCTAGGGTTTACAGAGAATGGTCCGAAAAAGAAAAAACATCCAGTGAGCGGCAGTCCTGTGGGCGGAAATGCCTTGTTGATGCCAGAGGTCAGAGGAGAATGGGCAGACTGGTTCGAGCTGATAGAAAGGCAACAGTGACTCAAATAACCACCCGTTACAACCGAGGTAGGCAGAAGAGCATCTCTGAACGCACAGTACGTCGAACTTTGAGGCAGATGGGCTTCAGCAGCAGAAGACCACACGGGTGCCACTCCTTTCAGCTAAGAACAGGAAACTGAGGCTATAATTTGCACAAACTCATCGAAATTGGACAAGAGAAGATTGGAAAAACGTTGCTTGGTCTGATGAGTCTCGATTTCTGCTGCAACATTCGGATGGTAGGGTCAGAATTTGGCGTCAACAACATGAAAGCATGGATCCATCCTGCCTTGTATCAACGGTTCAGGCTGGTGGTGGTGGTGTCATGGTGTGGGGAATCTTTTCTTGGCACTCTTTGGGCCCCTTGGTACCAATTGAGCATCGTTGCAATGTCACAGCCTACCTGAGTWTTGTTGCTGACCATGTCCATCCCTTTATGACCACAATGTACRCAACATCTGATGGCAGCCGACAAATCTGCGGCAACTGTGTGATGCCATCATGTCAATATGGACCAAAATCTCTGAGGAATGCTTCCAGCACCTTGTTGAATCTATGCCACGAAGAATTGAGGCAGTTCTGAAGGCAAAAGGGGGTCCAACCCGTTACTAGCGTGGTGTACCTAATAAAGTGGCCGGTGAGTATATATATATATATATATATATATATATATATATGTTATATATATATATATATGTTATATAAAGGAAGTCTAAAAACCAGTTGCATTTCTTGTTTCAATGTAATTGGAGCTACTTAGAATCAAAAAGTCCACTGAAAATCAAATCATGTTCGTCGTTTTTCCAGGATGACTCATACATGCTTTCAAGAGAGACCAGATGTTTGATTTACTTCCTGTAAAAATATTTACAAAACAAACATGGATTTATTATTATGCTGAAGTAGATGGGTAGATGGTTTTCTTTTTTTAATATGAAGTAGGCAAAAAATATGTCTGATCCATTATCTAAATCAGGTCATTTTAACTAAACAGACCTGGGGGCCACAGTTATTGAAACTTATAGCTTAGGAAGTAAAACCCTGTCARAGATCATCTATATAACAGGATTACCACTCTGACTGAAATATTTGTCATTTAAGTCAAAAAATATTTTTCTTTCTCTCTTTATTTAAACAAACTCATGGACTGAACTCACTTGCTGGCTAGAAGTAGCCCGGGGGTCACCACTTGACAAGCCCTAACAAAGTGTCCTCATGTTTGTTAAAAGATGTCAAAATGTGTTTCTACTGGGAATAGGCTGCTATTTGGTAGTGGTGCATTGTGCAGTTCAGACATAATTTGTAAAAAAATTGTGAAAATGAAAAGATCAATGAGATTTTGGCAAAAAGAAAGAATCCATYCACGCAATTCAAGTTTTAATTAAGGATTTTGATGATGTCATCCACTATATTTGCTGCCACAATGCAGGGAATTCCCAAGACACCACACACATTTAAATGTTTTATTTTATCTTTACAAAGTATCGCATCTTTTACTTCACGGTCCGCAAACAAAATGCCCCCCCCACCCCCACCCACCCACACACAACATGTAATGTGACCAGCAAGAACATCAAAGATGTGTCACCATAAATTACATCTTCCAAAATGCATGTTGATTATTTTACCAACAAAAGGACAGCATCCCACCACTATGTGGAGGAGCACAGGCTGCAAAAAAAGCAGTATAAAACCTCCATTTAGCTGTAGTGCTGGCTACTTTTGCTGCATCTGTGCAGGGAAGTGGGAATTTCTCAGTTGCAAGTCATAAATTGAAACTGGAAGGACACAGGCCTACGTCAGAGCAACCGTATCTTTGAGGCMTACTTTTCAGTATGCATTTTTGTCTTCCTCCCGTGTTGGTCAGGGAGAGAGACCCAGATGTGTAGTTACCAGCAGCTTGGTTTTCTCTAACAGAGTTCACCTTAATATAAGATCTTAGATTATTACACGGTGAATCTGGGCAGCAGCTGCGTTTGAAAGAGCAATGTGACAATTTTATTTTATTTTAGTTTAGTTTTTTGTTCACCACGTCGCACTGATAACGTGTCTGGGGCATGTGACTCATCTCCTGGCAGCAGACGCGAGGAGGTCAGCATCACAAGTTTTCATGAAAGCGCTCCTTGAAATTCCGAACCAGGAGGCACGACGTGCCGAGCGAGCGCGTCGCCGTGAGTCAGGCACAGCAGATGCAGGAACATCATCACCTTCTGTCCTCTTCCTTCCGGAGACAGTTTGCAGCATCATGCAGGAT